>NW_007729275.1:84749-87081 GCF_000696425.1 Galeopterus variegatus | reverse complement strand
AAAAAAGACAAAAAGGAAAAAAAAAAAAAACATAGTTGTGGAATCAACCCTACAGACCAATGTTTCTCAGACTTTAGTGCATCAAAGTCACATGCAGAGCTCGTGAAAATGCAGATTCCTGGGCCCCATTCCCAGAGATTCTGATTCAGCAGGTTTGGTTAGGGGCATGAGAATTTACATTTCTAACAAATTCCCAGATGCTGCTGCTGTTGGTAATGGTGGTTGTCTAGGGGTCACACTGTTATAGAAGAAGGAGCTAGGAATTTAAACGGGAAGTTCTTAGAAAAATAAATACAAATGGCTTTTTGCCAAATGAAAAGATAATCAACCTCACTCATAATAAGGAAAACATAAAAACTACAATGGACTATGACATTGCATCTTTGTGACTAGCAAAACTCCACAAGTTTGACAACATACTCTACTTCTGAGGCTGCAAGGAAACAGGCATCCTCATACATTTCTGGTGGGAATATGAAAGGGTACATGCTGTACGTTGGACGCCTTCCCAGCCTCATTGAGGCTTAATCCCCACTGTTAACTGTTGAGGGTGGGAAATCCTATTATGGTAATTGAAAGATGAGGCCTTGAGGAGGTGATTAGATTGTAGGGTCATGCCTAGTGAATGGATTAAAAATGGTGGTCAGGGGCGTGGTTCCGAGGGCTTTCAAAGGGGAGCACAGTCTGTCCCTCCCTCTGCTCCACCATTTTTGCAATGTGATACTCTGCTGTCACTTCTGCCACCACCAAGGCTCTCACCAGATGTGTCCCCTGGACTTTGGACTTCCCAGCCTCAGATACTGTAAGCGATAAATTTCATTTTCTTATATATCACCCAGTTCCAAGTATTCTGTTATAAGCAACAGAAATGGACTAATACAGTACAATTCCTATGGAAGGGAATTTGGCAGTCCCACCTCTAGGAAGGTTTCCCAAAGGTAGGCTGGCAGAAACTCAGTTTGTGAGCTGATTCGTTACACTCTGCGACTGTCATATGAATGGGGAAATCTCTATGTACTCCTAGAAAGGGATTTCCATGATAAAAGTAAGTGGAGAAAAGTATGTAGTAGGCTAACTTTTATCTAAACAACAGAAAAATTTTATATATGCACTTTATTAAGAAAAAGCAACAGAAGAATAAGCTATGAGGAAAAGAAGGCATAGGAAAACAAAATAGGGATAGAGGCTAATGGTGGACTTTATTTTTTTATTTTATTTTATTTTTTTATTGGCATTGGTTATTTATATCTTGTACCATTTTTTAAAAAAATTATTTATTTATTATGAATATTCATGAAATATAAAGCTGATTGTCCCCCCTCCTGCCCATGATGTGAGGGCCAGATTCATACTGGGGGCATACCCATTACCAGAAATTACTTTTGTACCCTTTGTCCCCTCCCAATTATCCCCCAACCTCCCTCCCCCTCTCCCCTCTACTCCAATTTGTAGCCCTAGGAATGTTCCTTCCCTCTATTGGATCATGGCACTACTGTGGTCTTTCTTTCCTGCCTTCCTTTCTCTCTTAGCTCCCACATCTGAGTGAGCACATCTGGTATTTATCCCTCTGTGCTTTGCTTGTTTCACTCAGTGTAAGTTTCTCCAGGTTCATCCATGTTGTTGCAAATGGGAGTATTTCATTCTTTTTTATGGCAGAGTAGCATTCCATAGTATATGTATACNAGTCTAACTGGAGTGAGGTGGTATCTCAGTGTGGTTTTAATTTGCATTTCCCTGATGACTAATGATGTTGAGCCTTTTTTCATGTATCTCTTAGCCATTTGTATGTCTTCCTTTGAAAAATGTCTATTCAGCTCCTCTGCCCATTTTTTAATTGGATCATTTATTTTTTTACTGTATAATTGCTTGAGTTCTATGTATATTCTGGATATTAGTCCCTTGTTGGATGCATAGTTAGCAAAAATTTTCTCCCACTCTGTAGATTGTCTTTTTACTCTGTTAATTGTTTCTTTTGCTGTGCAGAAACTTTTTAGTCTTATATAGTCCCATTTGCTTATACTTTTGGGCTCATGTTCATAAAGCCTGTGCCCTGATCTAACTGCTGAAGTGTTTCACCTATATTTTCCCTTAGTAATTTTACAGTTTCAGGTCTTATACCTAGGTCTTTAATCCATTTTGAGTTGATTTTAGTGAATGGTGAGAGATGCATATCTAGTTTCATTCTTCTGCATATGTATATCTAGTTTTCCCAGCACCACTTGTAGAAGAGGCAATCTTTTCTCTGATGTAATTTTTGTTGCCTTTGTCTAATATCAGATGGCTATAAGCCTGAGGAGTGATTTCTGGGTTCTCTATACTACTCCACTGGTCT
>NW_007729275.1:67903-83846 GCF_000696425.1 Galeopterus variegatus | reverse complement strand
ACCAGTACCATGCTGTTTTGATTACAACAGCTCTGTTGTATAATTTGAAGTCAGGCAGAGTTATACCTCTGGCTTTGGTTTTTTTGTGTGGTTTTTTTTTTTTTTTTTTGCTAAGGATTGCTTTGGCTATGTGTGGTCTTTTGTTTTTCCATATGAAAGGTAAAATTATTCTTTCCATTTCTGTGAAAAATGTCATTGGTATTTTGATGGGGATTGCATTGAATCTGTAGATCACTTCGGGTAGTATAGACATTTTCACTATGTTAATTCTTCCAAACCAAGAGCATGGAATATCTTTCCATATTTTTGTGTCTTCTTTAATTTCCTTCAGAAGTGGTTTGTAATTCTCATTGTAGAGGTCTTTCACCTCTTTGGTTAAATTGATCCCTAGGTATCGTATTTTTTTGGTGACAACTGTAAATGGGCTTACTTTCTTTATTTCTCTTTCTGTTAATTCATTATTTGAGTATATAAATGCTACTGATTCGGGGGCATTTATTTTGTATCCTGCTATGTTACTGAAGTTATTAACCAGCTCTAGGAGTTTTTTGATAGAGTCTTTAGGTTTTTCTACATATAGTATCATGTCATAATGATGGGCTTTAAATACACCTTGCTTCAGAGATTTGGCTTTGAAGTCTCAGAAATATTTTACACAATTATACATTAACATTAAATTTTAAAAGATGATATTTAAAAATCAAAAGTGAAATTAAACAAATGGAGTTAATTAGGTAGCTTATCGGTGGCATAACCACACAGAGAACTATTCCAAGTGTCTTTAAACCTGGTAATTTGATTGTACATCCCTAATATTATATACCCTAGGTTCAGAACAAATTGCAACAAAATTCCTACACTGTTTTCAGTAATTATATTTTTGATAAAAGTGTTAATATTGTGATTTGGCATCTGCTGTTAGTCTGAATTTGTATATTATTGGATAAATTAGGATATGGGTATTATGGGATAAAGTATGGACACATCTTAAATTTATCTTAAAAAAAATATTTCCAGCTCTGTCCACTGGAAAGTTGTAAACAGTGACTAAACCAATAGTAATGGCACCCCTGGTGTCCAGGTTGTAATTTCTAAATACCTTTTCCATTAAAGGAAGATAGGGATCCTTGAAGAAACAGCTAGTTCCAGGTCCAGGACAGGAAATGTTGATCCCCAAATATTTTGCCATACCAGAAAGACAAGAAGAATTCAAAGTCTTCTGGGGTTATGTGAAAAGGACTCAAGAGTCAACCTGAATAAGTTCTAACTAGTAAAAAATAAGTAAACTTTTAAAAAGAGAGAGAAAGTTTGAATACCAGTAAGATTAGTAAATGAAATGGATTAAAACTTACCAAAATATATGTATATTCATGAGGGCATATGATATAAAACAAAGCAAACAAACAAGAAACTAGTCATTTTGGAGGTTGCTAGGAAACAACCTCATTATTCTGAAATCTGGTAAATAAGGGGAAAAAAAATTTAGCTACTTCTCCCATTCAATCTGTACCTCAGGATAACCAAATAGTTGATGAGGGGGAAGTTTCTCTTTATAGAAATATTCTAGCTAACAAAGAAGAAGTGATAAAATATCATCTTTTATAGTTTCTAATAAATCAGTGGATGAAGGCAATGATTATCATCTGAGAGAAACAACCAGACTTCATAAACTGTATGTGGATATACACAAATTACCTCTGAAGTTGTCTTCAGGGAAAAAATGAATCTAATGTAGCCTGTAGATTTAACTACTAATTTGCTGGAAATACAAAGGAATGTAGAAAAGCACACTAAATAACACCACGGGGACAGAATCAGCAAACCCAGACTTGGGAAACTCCAGAGAACAAAAGAGCTGATTTACTCAACAATAGCAACAACAAAAAAAACTGCAAAAAAACAAAAGGCAAAGCAACATCATTGGGGGAAAGAGCGGATAGAGTGGGAACCTGTAGATTACGAAGGGCATAGACAGATAAATGAATTGCAAAGTATAGATCTAATTTTGGATCCTAAATCAAATAAACACCCCCCCCAAAATATTTTTAAGATAATTGGGGAAACGAGAACATTGGCTATTTGATGATACTAAGGAATTATTGCTTGTATTTTGAGTTTGATGGTCGTATTTGTGATTATGTTTTTTAAGAGTCATATTTTAGAAATTCACATGTATAAAATGATATGCTCTCTGGGATTTCCCTCAAAATAACCCTGGGTAGTTGTGAGCAGAGCTGGTGCATTACAGATGAAGTGACTGCCACACATTGCAGGATGTTGAAGTTGGGTAATGGAATACTTGTGCAGTAAGTTAACTCAACGTTTCTCGACTTTAGTGTGTGTTTAAAGTGTCACATGATAGCATGGGAAAATGTGTAGAGAATGGCTGTTTTAGTGAAGGTATTTCAGGTGTGGAGAAGAGGGGGAAAGGCAGCAGGGTTTAAGACCATAAGAAGTCTATCATGTTTCCAAGTGTTTCTGCCACATAGGGGATTTTTAAAAGCCATGCGATCTTGGGCTTGCTGGTTTCAGATATGCTTTGTCCTTCTTTCTTCACTGTCAGGAGACTAAGATGCATGAGGCAGAGGCCTTAGGTGTTTTGTTCCCCAGCTCAGGTAAGGAGCTGCCTAAAAACCAAGTGACAATAGAATTGAGTTGCCAGGGGAGGACATGGATTGAGAAAACGAGGCAGAAAGTTCATTTAAATGTGTTCAGAACTTTCTCTTCTAAGTTTTATCTGACTCTAATATCTAAGGTCTCTTTGCATATCAAAATCATTGTTGTTAAAAGATAAATTTTATTAGAGAATTCTAGCTTTGCATTTATTCCATTGGTTTGAATTTCTAATTTAAACAAAATCTAGTTTCTAGAACAAAATCAGTGTTCACATTGCCTTGTTCTGTCATCAAGCTAATTAAAAAGCAGCTAGTAGGCATGTAGATTATAGTTAAATCCCAAATAATTGGATTTCTTGGGACCGTGAGGTGTGTGGGTTATTTTAATTACTTAGATAACACAAGCCCTTGTTGTAATAAACATTTCTAAACTGTGGTACGTTGCTCCCTCCCTTGGTGACTCTAGGCTAATGATGGCTGAGCTCTTGAATCTCAGTGTCATCTGCCCAACTGTGGTGGATTCAACATGCACCAACAACACAACATACCCTGGGAGTGCTTGAGTTGTTTCCTTTAACCTTGATTTCTGATGTGAGGTTTGTGCGAGTGACTTTTTTCTGGTTCACTCATTCAACAGGCATTGAAGTGATTGCTTTAAGCCACAGGTGACTTGGACTCAAGGATAATTAGAACAGCCCGTACCCTTGAGGGACTCAAAATAAGGTAGACAGATTTGTAACCTAATAATTAGAGTGAGAGTGAGAGGCGTATAATCTTATTATCTAGATTCCAGTTAATTCTAGCAGACCAAGAATTCACAGTAAGATGGGCTAAGAAAAGAATGACCTGAAAAAGTTTAAATTAAATTTAATAGATGTTACTGATAAGTTTCCATTTGTTATTTGTTTAATAACTTTCTAATTTATTTATTATTTACTCACTTTCTAATTTCAGAAAAGATCCAAGGTAATTTGCAGTAAAGGGCACAGGATTACACAGATGTGGATTAAAGTCCAAGTAGTAAAAAAGAGAAAAACATGACAAAACTAGGTTCAGAGCATCTTGGCTTTAAGGGTGAAAGAAGAAACATAATCAGCAAAAAAAAGAGTCTGTCATTTCATCAGGAGAGGAAACTCCTTTTCTAGCACAAATTTTTAAGATCTTAATTCTGTGAACTTTAAAAAATTACATTGATTAACATAGCTGACAATAACTTTAACTGTACTTTTAAAATTATTTTTTTCTTATAAAAAATAGTTGAAAATTTTGGAATGAGGAAATCCTTTCTAAGCATGACATGAAACCTGGAAACATTAAAAAGTGATGGATTTCACTACATAAAAATTTTAAACTTTCTACAATGGAAGACATAGAGTTAAGAAGTATGATAAACTGATAGAAAATGCTGCAACAAAGTGTTAATATGCATGCAGTTTAAAGAACTCCTGAAAATCGATAGGAAGAAAACAACTTAATTTGAAAAAATGGGTAAAAGATATGAATGAGTAATTCACACAGTAGAAGTACAAAGTGATCAATGGCTATAAACATGAAAATATGTTCAAATTCACTGATAACTAAATACATTCAGTTTTTTAATTGACATGCCATCTTTTATTAATTAAAAAGATTTATTGTGTACAGTGTTGGTAAGAATATGGCGCACATATCACCCTCTTGGGTTTATATTCTCATTTGGAGTATAAATTGGTGCAATCTTTTGGAGAGCAATTTGGCAGTATCTATGAAAATGTAAGTGAGTATAATTTGTAATCCAGCATTTATACTTCTAGGACTTTCTCTTACAAAAATCTTTGCTCAAGCAACAATACATATGTACAGGAACTTTTTGTGCAGCATTGACTATAATACTAAAAAGTTGGAAACAATCTAAATAGCTGTCAATATGGAAATATGTAAATAGGTTATGATACATCCTTTCAGTAGACTCTTATGCAGTCATTAAAAAATGAGGTACATCTACATGTATTATATGGAAAGATGTTCATAATCTGTTATTAAAGGGAAAAAGCTGTAGAACATTGATCCCATTTTTATAAAACCCAAAATAAAATAAGTCTTTTTTATGTATGACTTTTTGTAAATTTACAGAAAAAGGTAGGACACATTATTTAAATAGTTATCAGTGTGGTGTCCAATTGGAGGAAAAGTTGTGATGAGCAAAAAGAACTTTTTAAAATTTTGTTCTTCCTATATATTGTAAGAATTTTTCCAGATGTTTTAATTTTTTCTATAACATATACAAAAATAACTGAATAAAATATAGGATAGTAATTGGTTCAGAGGAAAAAAAGCATAAAGAATACAGAAAAAAATTAAATATACTTAAAAATATTTCAAAATCTTCTAGTCTATCAGAAGCCAGTAATAGCTTATATTGGCATATTTCTTTCCAGTCTTTTTTCTATATGGGTATGGATTTTTTTTTTCATACTTGAGTTAATGCTTTATATATAGCTCTATATCCTGCTTTTACACTTAATATTATATCCTGATAATTTTCTAGTGTTATAACACATCTGTGAAAGTCATTTTCAATGATCGTATAACTTGATATTGATTAACCATAATTTGTAGAACTGCTTATCTGTTCAGCATTTAGGTTGTTCTCAGTGTTTCACTGTCATGAAACAATGAATTGTATTAAATTCATTTTGCAAAAACATTTTGTTGGGGATTGTCAAGACTACCCTCAGGCTTGATAATTTCCCTAGAAGGGCTCACAGGACACAGAAGTTTATATTTATTAGTACAATGCATTACAGTGAAAGGATATAGCGTAAAATCAGCAAAGGGAAAAAGCTCACAAGTTCAGAGGAGAAGAGACACAAGCTTCCAAAAGTCGCCTCCTAATGGACTAGCACAAGGTGTGCTTCATTCCTCCAGCAATGATGTGTGACAACATGAACAAAGTCTTGCCATTGAGAGAAGTTCATCTGAGCCTGGTTGTACAGGGTTTTTGTTATGCATCAGTCACATAGACACACAGCATAAACTGTCTAGGTAAACTGATACAGCATGGCTCAAGATCTCAGGCAGACAAAATACTCTTATCAGTCAGAACATTCCAGGAGTTCAGCACCCAGGGGCTGGCAAGGGCCAGTCATGGAAAAGGCCCTTCTTAGGAACGTTCAGGGTTTGACAAACCCAGGCCTCCTGAGTTATACTTTTCCCATAAACAAACTGAGGCACAAGTTTCCCATGTGTTCTAAGGAGAGAGTCCCCAAAGTGGAAATATTGAGTCACATTGAAATGTGTCTTTAAAAATAACGCAGAAATATTTTGACTGTGGTCATTTCTTATAGCCATAAACCAATTAAATCAGTGATACAATATTAAATAATAGTTGTTTGAAGAGATTTCTTACAGAAGCTAAAGTAATATAATCGAGGAGTGTGCCTCATATGAAATCTAACTTTATAAGCAAGAGTTTAGAGAAGCCATAGAAGTAAATGATAAGCATGTGCATTCCACTATCCCTCAAAAGTGAGAGCTGTCTCAGTTTAATTTATGATGGCAAATAAGTCAGCATTAATTTGCCTTAACTATACTATCCTATGTTGATAATTGCAGGGATGCATAAGTATTTTAGATACCAGGCATATAAATAACAAATTATTTTACTAAAGTTTTTTCTTGTTTCTTTTCTTTTTCTTTTTTTTAAAGATATTTTTAGTGAGAATGCAAATTATTTTACTAAAGTTTTTTCTTGTTTCTTTTCTTTTTCTTTTTTTTTAAAGATATTTTTAGTGAGAATGCTCTATGTCCCATGTAGTATGCTTTGGGTTTTATATACTCTACATCATTTACTAGAGGAAACTAGGATTTAGAGACATGAACTCTCCCAGAGTCATGTAACTTCTTTATAGCAGAGCAGGAATCAACCTAGATCTGTCCGAATTTAAAATCTATAGACCTAACCTCTGTGCTATGCTGCTTAAATATTCTTACTCAGATGAAGGCCAATTAACTACATTTTATTGAAATAACCATGATTTAAAAATACATCATAAAGATTTAGTTCTTTTTAGTAACCTCACATGTGTAACTATATGTGAGATATATCACCGATCCCTTACAGTAATTCCGTGGTCTGTCCGTGCTTGTCCCTCCCAGAGTTTTCAGATGCAGGCTGCGAGCTAATGTACTGTACTACAAGTGTTTGGAGGTGTACAATATGATACAGTCCTGTAATATTGTTTTCTTGTAAGTTAATAATGATAATCACCTCATTGACAATATTGTGATAACAATGGAAAGTGTTGTGGGTTTAGTGCTAATGACAAAATACCCTATCCAGGGCTATGTAAAAGGAAGGTTCACAAGTATTTTAGAAACTTATCCTTAGTCTTTCAATGGGTCTTTTTCCCAAAATTTTCATGAAAAGCTTTTCTGTTGTTTACATGTCAGATACAAAATCTCTCCAGTGCATTGATCCACATAATTTTACACAAGTAGTTGGGTCTTACCCATTGACTCCTCTAACTGGTTTGTACTGTTGTAGCACATAGGAAAATATTTTCAGTTGAAAATATTGATTTGGAGATAGATTACTTCTCGGTCAATATGCCCTCTGATTCTGTCGTGTTGAAATGATCCATTAAAGAAAAAAATTCCTTTATTCAGACTAAGGCATAGAAATATTTCCTGTGGTTATATAGAAAATGAACAGCTGAGTTTATTGTTTGGGTTCTTCTCTACCTATGGAAAAAATTCCCTGGGAATAGTGAGGCTGCTACGGCATAGAAATATTTCCTGTGGTTATATAGAAAATGAACAGCTGAGTTTATTGTTTGGGTTCCTCTCTACCTATGGAAAAAATTCCCTGGGAATAGTGAGGCTGCTATTCTATGGGCTACAGAAACTCTACTTGTATCATAAAAATTAATTTTGCTTCTTTAAAAGCAGGTTGTTATCTCTGAATTAAATTTCACAAATTTAGGTATTTCTGGGTATACTATAATTTAAAAATATAAGTAGCCTGTTGACATCATCAAAATGTGTTTATTGAGCTTTGGTGTGCACGTGTGCCAGACAGAACTGCTCTAACAAACCCTCCCTGCCCTCCTGAAGTCTGCTCCCCTCTCTGGGTACACCTTAAATGAAGAAATTGAGCAATAGCTTGCTGAAATAAAATATTCAGCTTTAGGGAAAGACAGCAAGAAAAAGGTTGCTTGACTGCTACTGGAATCTTAGTTCTGGGTGATTTGGGGGTCATTCTTATCATGGCATATGATAGGGGTTCTTTTAACATAAATAGCTCTAAGAGCACATTATTTTCTGATAATGAAAGAATCAGGGTGCCTCACAATGTGGAAGCTCCTGTTGACTCAGGAGTGTTCAGAAATGTCTCAGGAGTGAGACCCCAGGAGACAAGTTCAAAGCACAACATAAATAGCTCTAAGAGCACATTATTTTCTGATAATGAAAGAATCAGGGTGCCTCACAATCTGGAAGCTCCTGTTGACTCAGGAGTGTTCAGAAATGTCTCAGGAGTGAGACCACAGGAGACAAGTTCAAAGCACGTAGGCTGTTTTGTGCAGTTGGTGTCATTGCTGTGTGTTGACTGCCTTCTCCCTGAAGCTAACTCTGAATTGCTATCACGGTGTCAACTTATGTGTCATTGTGAGGTCAACAGGGGAACCAGCAATCCGTTTGGGAATAGAGGAAGCAGGAGAGTAGAAGTGTTTAAAAAGAATCTTTGTGGGAGAAAAATAAAAGCAATTAATATGAGACCCATTTCCTTGCATGATGCCACAGAGACAGGAAGATATGATGGGTTGATGTATGTGATGTCTGGTAAGAGCAGCTGCCCACTCATTAGAGAGTCACATGTGCGAGTGGCCTGGACAGCCTATTTGCTGTTCTTTCTGAGCAGCAGAAAAAAGGTGCAAAGTACTGTGAATCTCAGGCTGTGACACCAAGGTCAACTCTCAGACATCCCAGGGAGTGAGGACAGGTGAGTGTTTGGATGGGCCTTCATTCATTCAACAAATATGTGTTGAGCACGTTCTTTGACTTTAGCACCATGCTGGATACCTGGGGACATCATGGTCCCTGTGGAGCTGATGGTGCAACAGGAGAGAGAAACATACAACTTGTACACACACACTTATTTAGTTATGGTTATGCACAGCTCCACGAAAGGGAAATGAGTGTACAGCAAAGGCATGTGATAGAGAACCCGAACATCGTGTGCAGGAAACACGCACGCAGCAACCCAAAGGTACAACAGAAGTTTCCAGATGGCGATGGCAGGGTACAGCTCCACTCAGGTGAACAACATGAATTCCCTCTTCGTAAAGGTTTCCTAAGCCTCCTTTCCCTTAAAATGTTGGACTAGAGCCGCTAACAATTAGATACCTTGTTAACTTGAATATATACACATTCTCTTCCCCTTCCAAACATTTTATAGAGGAACTTTCAAGCTGTGAAATGATCTAAAGACAGCATTTAAAAAAAATCACACAGAAAATTTAAAGCTACTCCATCAGTCTCTAATTTTACTGGCTAGCCTACTCTGGCTTTAATCATTATACAAAGGTTGCCCCTTAAACAGTTCATTGGGACAGTTTGAATTGTGGCAGGGGTGGACTTGAGTTTAAAACCCTGATAACCTCTTATTTAGTGGCTATCTTAGTCTGTGCAGGCTGCTATAACAAAATACCATAAACTGGGTCACTTATAAAGAACAAACATTTATTTCTCACAGTTCTGGAGGCTGGGAAGTCCAAGATCAAGGTGCCCAAATGTTCGGCATCTGGTGAGGGCCCTTTTTTCACAGACAGCGCCTTCTTGCTGTGTCTTCACCTGATGGAAGGGACAAATGAGCTTTCTGGGGCCTGTTTTATAAGGGCACTAATCACATACATGAGGGCTCCACCCTCATGACCTAATTACTTCCCAAAAGTCTCACCTCCTAGTACCATCACATTGGGAATCAGGTTATAGCATAGGAATTTTGGGGGGACACAGATGTTCAGACCATAGCAGCGGCTCAGGGTGCTATTTAGCAATTACAATTGAAATGCCACAGAATGATCCAAGTGAGGGGAAATATGTTTATCTTTCTCTGCTATACCTTTCAAAGAGTTTCATTGAAACTACAGCAAGAATATTTTAGATTATTTTAGGTAATGTGGGAAGCATTATGGGACACACCCATAGTGCCAGAGGAGAATTCATAAAATGCTGTGATCTACCTTGATATTAAGCCACCTGTTGTGAAACCTTTTGTTTTCTGGTGGTTCCTCAAAAGTAGGGACTAAAATCCTAACTCTCATTTTAACACTATGTACATGTATTGTACCCAAAAGGTTACACACCTGGTATTTTGCCCACTCTGCTTGTCAGCCTTGAGGAGCTATGGGAGCTAGGCTGGCAGTAATTAATGCAAATGGTCTGTTAGAGCTGTGTCTTCCATTGTGATTTCCGACTTTTGTATGTTTCAGAAATCAGCCTACTGTGCTCTAAATGCATTGTTATGCAAATTGGTACCACAATGTAGCCCAATCTCTAAGCATGATGAACATGGAACTTTTAATTAATTACATGTCACCATTTTAAAACTTTTCACTTTTTTCCAGGCATATATTCTGCTAGCTATATTACATTGATGAAATACCAAATATTAACTTCTGTCTTTATGAGAGATAGAAAAAAATGCAAATATAGTAAGGAGACAAATGCCAGTTTCCATTTTATAAAATAACTAGAAGTGAAGAACATATTTCTTGGGCATTGCAAAGTCTTCACAGCTTTTATCTTTAATCCACCAATCAGCAAATTGAGAACCAGTCTCGGCCCCACAGTTTGCTAATCATAATCACCCACCAGCCTAGCCAATATGAGTGGAAACCCCTCCTGCTTGCCCTCCCTCACTGCCTGCAGTGGCTTTTACTTTCTAAATGCAGGTCTGGTCCTGGGGCTGCCCTGCATAGGACCCTTTAGTGGCTCCCCATTGCCTACAAGTGCAGGTCCACACTTCCCAGCCAGCACTTAAGGCCCTTTCTGGCTGTGCCAGCCTTCCCTCAGCCTTCTCTCTGGCAACGCCACCTCCTTGCACCTTCAGGTTCCTGAGTAAGCCAGGCCACGTTATGTCTCTGTGCCTTCCTCGCTCCCAATGTTCCCTCTGTTCTGCCCTTCTGGCCTTTTCATTCTCAACTACTTGCCAAACATCTGATGCCCATTCAAGGTGGTGACTTCCTGATGGCATAGCCTTCGTTGGCTGAGGCCCTTGGCCATCTGGATGACCACCACCACCATCATGAGCATGATCTCTACAGTTTTTTGCCTAGTATTACATGCCACACTCTGCCCTTCGGGCTCTCAAGTCATCCTCTTTCTAAACACCAGAGCAACATTATGTAGTACCTCTTTTCCCATTTTCAAAGGTGAGGAAACTGTGGCTTTCCCAGTGTCATAGTCATTATGCAGCTGACCCAAGATTTTGTTGGGGTCTTTCTCCAAAGACTCTTTTATTTCCAGTATGAGGGTACTTCAAAAAGTCCATGGAAAAAATAGAATTAAAAGATAATATGAATCTTTTTGTTAACTTTTTGAAGTGCCCTCATATACCACATTCATTTACCTATTGAAAGACTGGCCGATTAAAAATAGAACATTGATTATGACTGAAGACTGCTGAATATGACATTGACTTAAGACTCCAGATTATATACTATCATGAGAAGATCAATTAGAATTCCTTTTATAAAGGAAGTCATATTTGTTTTGTAAAATGTTTGGGGTAGAAGATGAGACCCCAGATTGAAAGACTGGCCGATTAAAAATAGAACATTGATTATGACTGAAGACTGCTGAATATGACGTTGACTTAAGACTCCAGATTATATACTATCATGAGAAGATCAATTAGAATTCCTTTTATAAAGGGAGTCATATTTGTTTTGTAAAATGTTTGGGGTAGAAGATGAGACCCCAGGTGAGCCTGTACGTGATTATAACTGTTCTTATATTGGATAAAGAAATGTAACTTACCTGGAACCATATGTTATCATGTTTTTCTATTTCTCACCACAGTCACCTGGACACCACACTGAACATCAGGAGTCAGCATTTGACCACCAGAGACAGGCGTATGATACAGAGTCCTCTGGCCTACCAGTAGCTCTGACTGTCGAACAGTCTATGTGGCAGGGTAGCTATGAGGAATAAACAGAGTGGTTTATTGCATTGCCTCCACCTTTGGGGGCTTTAAAAATAAAGCTACCTTGGGTTTATTTCTGTTTCCCTGACTGTCGAACAGTCTATGTGGCAGGGTAGCTATGAGGAATAAACAGAGTGGTTTATTGCGTTGCCTCCACCTTTGGGGGCTTTAAAAATAAAGCTACCTTGGGTTTATTTCTGTTTCCACATGATTTTTATTCAAGTGAGTAGAACAACTCTATTAATAAGCCACAGTGAATCGTTAGTTTCTGTGATGTAGAATTTTGATGACAGAGGAAATAGGGAATGAGCTTTGGGATTAGACCCAGATTCTGTTCCTGGTTGTATCACTAATAGCTGTGTGACCTTGATTCAGTTACTTAACTTCTCTGACCCTCGGATTCCTCGCTAGAAAAGGGAGATTAACACCAACCTCATTCAGTAATGACCAAATACACTAGCACGGTGCTTATAATCCATAGATTCTGTTTCAGTCCATTTGGGCAACTATAACAAAATTTCATAAATTGTGTAACAACAATTAATAACAAACAATTGTTTCTCATGGTGCTGGAGGTTAGAAAGCCAAGATCAAGGCGTTGGCAGATTCCGTATGTGCCGAGGGCCTGTTCCTGATAGGGGTGCGTTCTTTGTGCCCTCCCATGGCATAAGGGTCAAACAAGCTCCATCAGTCTTCTTTTATAAGGTCACTAATGTTAAGGGATTAATATCCAGAATGTGAGGGACTCAAACAACTCAACAGTAACAAAACAAAACAAACAAAACACACACACACACATAAATAACCAAATTAGAAAATGGGCAAAGGACCTGAACAGACATTTTTCAAAAGAGGACATACAAATGGCCAACAGTCATGTGAAAAAATACTCAACATCACTAAGAATCAGGGAAATGCAAATTAAAACCACAATGAGATATCTCTTTCCAGTTAGTATGACTGTTATCAACAAGACAGAAAATAACAAATGCTGGCAAGGATGAGAAAAAAGAGAATCCTCCTATATTGCTGCTGGGAATGTAAATTGGTACAGCCGCTGTGGAAAACAGTATGGAGTTTCCTCAGAGAACTAATAACAGATATACCCTATGACCCAGCTGTCCCAGTACTACGTATATACACAAAGGAAATGAAATCAATATCTCAAAAAAGACATCTGCACTCCCATGCTCATTGCAATGCTATTTACAATAGCCGAGAGATGCAATCAACCTATAAATGCTCATCAACAGAGGAAAGGGTTAAAAAAATGTGGTATATATACATAGTGAGATACTATTCAGCTGTATATAAAAAAAAGAAATCCGGTCATTTGCTGCAGCGAGGATGGAACTGGAGACCATCATGTTAAGTGAAGTAAGTCAGGCACAGAAAGACAAAATACTGCATGATCTCTCTAATACGTGGACTCTAAAAAAAAAAAAAAGTGGTTCTCATAGAAGTAGGGAGTAGAATAATGGTTACCAGAGGCTAGGAGGGGAGGGGAGGGGATGGGAGGGAGGAGACGTGGTGGATTAATGGACACAAAACCATGCTATCTACTCTAAGTGAATCATTGTACAGTATATTCATGTATTGAAACAACACACTGTACCCCACAAATATGTACAAGCAAATATTAAAAAGAAAATTTTGGCTAATTCTCCACAGAAGAAAAAAAAATCAAATGGCCAATAAACGTAGGAAAATCATACTAAACTTCATCAGTAATCAGGAAAATGTAATTCAAATCACAGTGAGCTGTACACCCATCAGAATGGCAGAGGAAAATTACAAACACAATGTTTAGTAAAAATTGCAAGACCACAGAATCCATACAGTGTGATTTCATTGATATAAAGCTATTGTTTAATGGTGCATGTGGAATGGCAGAACTATGAAGAAAAGCAATAAGTGATGACTAAGTGCATCTCGGCTGTGGTTTCATCGAATGGGAAAGGAGGGGTGGGTGCCTGGCATGCTTCTGGGCTGCTGGTGATATTCTCATGTCCTAGTTCTTAACCTGGGTAGCAATTTCATGGGTATCTGCTTTACAGTTATTTGTTAAATGGTACAGGTAAGTTTTAAGTATTATATTTCACAATAAAATGGTTTAAAATTGTATTATAGTATTCTATTAAAAAATATGTAAACATATATAACATAGTCTGATATAATGCATTTCAATGGCTTCATAGCGGTTATAGCTGGGTCAGAATATGATACAAATAAAGAAAAAGTGTATTTTTTCACTTTTTCCCAATGAATATGTATCCTTTTGTTAAAAAAAGGAAATAACTTATTTAAATATTTGTGTATTTATGTCTTTAAATACATTTGATATAATCTTAGCCAGATAACTTACTTTAAATGTCAGCTTCGAATTTTATTATGCTTGAATTAATGCAATAGTAAATTATTGGGTGGAATTAGACAAATAATACACCATTTCTTTCATTTTGGCTTACTTAACTAAAACTGCCACAGTGAATAAAACCCAAATATCTATTTGTGTGGTTTCAAAAATACAAAGTATTTTTTCCACCACTACTTATTCACATTTTCTTCGTACCTAATACATCATGGAATGTCCTGATTCCCCAGGGGAACTGGATTATTTTCTTCCCAGAGATCCATCATATTCAGAGCTTTACTTATTTTGTTTGAAACAGCATGTACAGTAATTTCTTATTACTCACTTACAACATGCCTGTTTATTATGTGGGGAGAGAGCAGAACGGGAGATTTAGAATAGCATTGGGCTTGTCAGTAGCAACCCTGGAAGCTAAAGGAGAAATGCCTTCACATTTCTGGGGGAAATGACTACCACATTAAAAATATACATTAAGGGCCGGCCCGGTGGCGCACTGGATAGTGCGCCGCTTGGGAAGCGTGGCGGCGCTCCCGCCCGAGGGTTCGGATCCCACATACAGACCGGTTCCGCTCAGTGGCTGAGCGAGGTGCGGGAGCAACACCGAGGGTTGCGATCCCGTTGCCGGTCCCCGGTCCGGTACAGGGGCAACACTGAGGGTTGCGATCCGTTGCCAGACACGGAAAAAAAGACAAAAAAAAAAAGACAAAAAAAAAAAATATATATATATATACATTAAGCCAAACAATCAATTGTATGAAGAAATTTTCAACTGTGAAAGGAATCAGATAATTTATCTCCCATGAACCTTTTTCCAGAAACTCAAAAAAAAAAAAAAAAAAGAAAAAGAAAAAATATGTGCTCTACCAAACCAAGGAAGCAGACAAAGAAAGAAGAAGACATGGGGTCCAGAAAATAGGAACTCGACATAGGGAAGAGGCAAAGGGATTTCCCAGAATGATGATGAAAAGAGATCTGAAGATAACAGATACTCAACAGTCCCAGAAATGACTGGTCTAGAATAAAATGCAGAATTGAGGGCTCCAGGAAGAATGACTTCAAGAAAACAAAATGAAACTGAGGTATAACTTTACATGTTATAATTGTGAGAAGAAAATAATACTCTGGTGGAGAGTTTTGGCAAGAATTAGCAATATGTGCATAGGAAACTAAGAAAACAAAAACCAAGGTAGCTGTTAAATCCAGGGAAAACAAAAGGTCATACAAGTAAAGAAATGGCTCAGTTGTGAATAATATTCACATAGTTACAAGATGGTGAACAATGAATTTTGGCTTAATCCAGAATTATGGTACAACGGTACTGAGATGGAAAAGATCCTCTAGAGAGCAAAATTATTTTCTGCAGTAGGAAGCTACTAAAATATATCTAAAATGTAAATATCAAGAAATAGCATTATAGGGCCGGCCCGGTGGCACACTGGATAGTGCGCCGCTTGGGAAGCGCGGCGGCACTCCCGCCCGAGGGTTAGGATCCCACATACAGACCGGTTCCCGCTCACTGGCTGAGCGAGGTGCGGGAGCAACACCGAGGGTTGCAATCCCGTTGCCGATCCCCGGTCCGGTACGGGGGCAACACTAAGGGTTGCGATCCGTTGCCGGACACGGAAAAAAGACAAAAAGACAAAAAAAAAAAAAAAGAAATAGCATTATAGGGCCGGCCCGGTGGCACACTGGATAGTGCGCCGCTTGGGAAGCGCGGCGGCACTCCCGCCCGAGGGGTAGGATCCCACATACAGACCGGGTCCC
>NW_007729275.1:52764-67511 GCF_000696425.1 Galeopterus variegatus | reverse complement strand
AGGGTTGCGATCCGTTGCCGGACATGGAAAAAAGACAAAAAGACAAAAAAAAAAAAAAGAAATAGCATTATAGATGTGTTACTTAAAACTATGGTGGAAAAAACAGCCTTAAAACACTCTTAAACGTTGAAAGTGGAGGTATATGGAGGGGCATGTTAGAGGGATGGGACAAGATACTGCTTTTTTTGTTGTTTAAAGCCTTACAGAATGATATTTTAGGAAGGTACAGATATACAAGTAGAACTTGGGTTTGTTTAAAAATTAAGTTTAAAAGAGGAATGCAAGAGATGAAGAGAAATAATAGAATTGCTGGATTGTATAGTGGCTGCATTTATAGCTGGTGGCTGTAAATTTGGTGGTCCCATCTGTGTCATTATGTGCTCAGCTCTGATGTTGGAGGAGGCCTGATAGCTGGCCTCAACCCACCCCAACCTCTTATTGGGTTCTTGACTCCGGCACAGGAAAGAATTCAAGAGCAGAGTCACAGTAGAAAGTGAGAACAGGTTTAATGTAATGAATAAGAGATACAGATTCTACAGAGAGAGTCTGGCGTAGCTCCAGAGACTGAGCAGGGCCTGCACCAAGTTTAATACAAAAGTAAGAAATACACAAAGTTTAGTACATAGTGCCAGCTGGCTCAAGAGAGTAAGCAGCCACCTGCTAAAAGTAAGTCTAACAAAAAAGTAAAGCATACACTCCTCAGCTGGCAAAGAGTGGGTTGGCCCCAGGGAAGTGAGCAATAACCCCACATTCTGCCGGGATTCAACTTTTATTGTTCTGCTATCTAATACATATTCACGCTATCTAATGAATACTCAGTTAAGGGGCTGGTTCCCTGTTGTGTAACATAGTCTCATATCTGCTCAGTTGGTCTCCTTTCAGGGCATGTTTATTGGTCAAATTCTATCACATGCACCAGACATATTCAAGAATACTCTATGCTCTTTAGCATCTCTAGTGGAAGGTCATTCAAAGGAAAAACTCCCTTCCGCTAAGCATGCTCAGCTACAAGGGTTATATAACCCCTCACCATTGAGCATGCCCAGCCACTGGATCTGCATAAGCCAGCCCCTTGTGGTCTCAATTTCTCCATGTTGGTGCTGAAAATAGGTCTAACTAGCAGCAGTAACTCTCCTCTAGGGGAGAGCCCAGAGGAGGGGCCTGAAACCTTGGGGAGTGGCTTGAAACCCAGAGGCGTGTCCTGTAACCCGAACCCATGGAAACTGAGCACCTTCTATCTCAGCTGGACTAGAGGAAGATGACAGCTGGATTAAGCCAGGGTTGGACTCTGCAGACAGTTATGACCATGGTGTTTTCTGTTTGTCTCTGTGGCCATGAGGGTGATAAAAGTGAAGGACAAGGGGGTAAACTTTAGAATAATAGGAAAGGAGGTGAAGACAGGAGCCTGTGAGGTGATAAAAGTGAAGGACAAGGGGGTAAACTTTAGAATAATAGGAAAGGAGGTGAAGACAGAGGAGCTTGTGGTTTGGAGGAAAGAGATTGGTGGCCTAGATCAGAGAAATGACATGATGGAGGCTGGTAACATAGCGAGACGGCTGGAGGATAGAAGGTTGTGCCCAGAAAGTGGGGTATATAAATTTCAGAGGTAAAGTTCAAGGTGATAATAAGGTCCAAGGTGATGTCTACGGATCCTGACTAAAGGTGCCCCTCAGGAGTTGCAGGTTTCAAAGGACTGAAAGTCTGGGATGCTGGATGAGTTATCTGTGGGGTAATTGACATTTACCAGGATGATGGCAGAACCTGAGGGTAAAGAGGAGACTGAACCTGGACGTAAGTTAGGAACAGGAACCATGCCGTAGGTGACAGCAGGGAACAGCATTAGATTAGGCCAGGCAGAGCCTTGGAGCCTGCAAGGAAAGGGGGCTTTACACGGGTGTGATGGCTTCAAGTTCCAGCAGGATATTAGAGAATTTGAAGGAGAACGCCTGACCCGGACAAAGGACAAGTGGCAACCATTTGAGAAGACTGCTGAGAGAGAGGTTGAAGATACAAGTAGAAAAGGGAGGTTTTTTATCAAAGGATTGAAGAGCTCCACACAGTGAGGAATAAGGGTCAGAGAGAGGATGGTGGGGCCAGGGATGGAAAAGATGTTGGGATTTGCTGGCCTTCAGCATTGGAAACAAGTGGCTTGAGCCATTCTGTGGTCTCTGTGACAGACCAAAATAGAAGGCCTTCATCATCCACGCTCTCCTGCCCTCTCCCCGGCCCCTGCTCTCCTCTGAGCTTTCTCACGTGTGCTGCATCTGTCTTCCCTTCATCTGGAGTCAGACTCACCTGGAGTCTTCATGCTTCCTGGTGCTGGAGGGCAGCAGGCGACATAACTCATTACTCCTCAGGACTCATGGAGGCCACTGCGGTGCAGTGAAATGCAGGCTAGAGGGAGGCAGGAAGCCACAGGTTCAGATTCTGCTCAGCCACGCACAGATGAACGTGGACATGTTACAACCGCCATACCTTAGTCTTTCCATTTGCAAAGTAATAACACCAATAATAATACCCACAGAGCTTGGAGGGGGTAAAGTGAAATGATATGCACAGAAGCAACTGCACAGAAGCAGCCACCTGCTAAAAGCATTTATAAATGCTGGTACCCAGTATTTATAAATGTTTATGCTAAATATGCTCCACAAAAATGTGAACTCTATGACAGCTCACACGTCTGTCTTTCACTGGGACAGCACCGGATGAGCACTTGGTGCTTAATAATGAATGAATCTGTGAATTTCTTGGGGGAGGGAGCTAACAAATCGTTTACACTTTCAGTGTGTATGTTAAAAAACCACTTCTGGCTGGCTGGTTAGCTCGCTCAGTTACAACGTGGTGATGGTAACAAGGTCAAGTGTTTGGATCCCCGTACTGGCCTGCCGCCAACTCCCCCCCTTAAAAAACACATCTTCACTCTGCTATCCTTACCTTTTTATAACAATCTTCAGAATGGATTATTCCTAAGTCTTGGACAGAGACCTCCCTTTTTCTCCTTATACTCCCAGCTACAGTGTCTACTTTTGTGCATGCAAATAAGTGGTTGTTAGGAATGAATCATAAGTAGGTTAATATCCGAATTCCTTTCAAGTATATCCCATATTCAGATTGTTCCCCTCATGAACTTAGTTCTCCTCTAATATCAAACATTCCTTTTGATGATTTTTTAAAAATTACCACTGGCAGCTAAAAACTATTTCTTTTTCCTCTTGTCCTTGTACCTAACTCCTCTGAGTGCATTTTCTCTCTAATTTATAACCCATCCAGGTTTCTCTTTTATTTGATATATTCTTATCTAGATAATGTTTCTTTTCTTCATTCTGGTCAATCCTATAAATCTTACCTTGAAATGTTCTCCCATTCAATTTGTCTTGTGAGTGGCACCAGAATCCCTATTTCCTGATTACATCACTCAGTTTTTCCATTCGCCTCCTTCCAGTTACGATGGTACGATGATCATTGCTTGCACTGTTGCCACATTTGTATTTCATTCTTGCTTCTCTCCATCTTGGCTCTACAGTTCAGTTCATTGTCTGGGCGCAGGGCTGTTGGCCAGGGGCAGGGTTGGCCGTGCTCCATCCACTTTCTCGGGCGTGTGAAGCAAGAGCATTAGATGGATGAAGGATAAAGTCCGGTGCTTTGTATATTTCTTTATCCTTTTTAGTTTCTTATCTTTTCTTATACTGAGATTTACTTGCAGGAATTTGCAGCCTATTGTGTGAGCCTGTCAACATTTTCTTTGATTTATTTTGATGTGCTTATTTCTTTTCATTAAAAAAGTGTATAACCTTCTTCTACCCATGATCTTAAATCTATTTTTCTTCATTATATGTGCCCCATAAGGATTCCAAATTAGCTACTGTCATCTGAGGTGACAGCCTCATTCTCAGAGGGAGCCATCATTCTTGATTGGGAGGCTTTAGGGCCGAGCTGCATTCTCACGATTCCTGTATAAGTGGGCTTTGCTTTGATTATTTGTAATAAACATCTAACCACATGGACTGAGAGAAGGAACGGCTGGTTCCCCAAAAGTCAGCAGGGGTTGTTAAAGAAGCTGCTGGGGCCAAACAGGAGACATGCACTAGAGGCATAGAGTCTGCATTGGGGGAAAAAACAGGGCCAGCTGAATGGGGTCTAAGGCAAGACTGCTATTTAAGAAGAGTCTAGGAAGTTAGGAAAACGTCACAAATGTCAGGGATTCAGAAAGCTAATAGAGACCAAGGAATTAGTGTCTTTTTTAGGAGTAAAAAGAGTTTCCTCATTTATTCATTCAGACAGGGAAGGTGTGGAAGGCTGAATAACGGCCTTTAAATATGTCCATGTACTGATGTACAGATCATATGGATATTACTTTTATATGGCAAAAGGGACTTTGCCGATGTAATTAAGTTAAGGATTTCAAGGTGGGGAGATTATCCTGGATTTACTGGGTGATCCCAATGTAATCATAAGCATCCTTATTAAGACGGAGGTGGGAGGAGTAGGGAGAGGAGGAGATGACATTGAGAGGGACTGGACTGGTGCACTTGGACGATGGAGGAAGGAGCCACAAGCCAAGGAATGCAGGAGTCAGTCGAAGCTGACAAAGGCGAGGAAGCAGTCCTCCCCTGGATTCTCCAGAAGGAAGCAGCCCTGCCGACACGCTGACTTCCGCAACTTCCGCAGTCAGTGAGACTGACTTCAGATTCCTGGCCCACAACTAACTGTAAGAGAATGAATCTGTGTTTGTTTTAAACTACTAAATGTGGTAATTTTCAACCGCAGCAACAGGAAACTGACACAGAAGGCTTCAGGGAAGAGACAGGAGCTGAATTTGAGGATCATCAGGAGCAGGCCAGGCAGACACGGGAGAAGCCGAGTCTTCCAGCCTGAGGAAACAGCGCAGGGCTGGAAGGAAGGTGCGCGGATGAGCTGGGGCAGTGGTGGAGGAAATGAGGTCCTGGGGGCTGCTGATCCCACGCAAGGAGTGGGCACTTCCTACTGACGACCACGGGAAGCCTTGTGATCCGGTTAAAGACGGAGGAAGGTGGTTCTGGCAGTGCAAAGGAGGGCGAGTCAGGTGAAGATGCAGAGGCAAGGCACGACGGAGAAACCACTGAGGAGGTGTTTGTAGTTGTCGCAGCAGAAAAGGAGGAGGACTGAGCTAACGTAGAGAGAAGGAACACAGGGCTCGGTGGTGTGCGCGTGTTGAGCGACGAGCTCACCCAGAAGACTGGACGGGGGAAGGCAGAGGAAGCGTCTCGGGCCCTTTGTGTAGGGAAAGGAGGTGGCGCCGCAGGAGACTGAGAGGAGGGCCCGAGGGCAATAGGAAAACCGGGAGACCCCGGGCCGCACTGGCATTGCTAGTCACTCGGAGATCTCCTAGAGTTAAGTGAGAGCTTGTGGTGACTTCAAAACCTTAGGCTGAATCTAGTTTACAAGAAAACTACAAGAACGGAAAGTCTTGACTAATCGCTGTAATGCTCTGTGCCGTCCGTCAGGAATTCCCAGGACCACACAGTTTCCCGTGGCCTTGTGTTTGGACGGCGGGGTTTATCAGTGGAGGGAGGGTGAAACTTTCCATCCAAGTCATTCCTGTAGGATTGCTTGGAGTAAACAGGTCTCTCCTCCCCTTATCCTTTCATGGATCAGACAAATTATTTTCATTTAGGCTTTGGTTTCTCTCCTTTTATTTTTGTTTATTCTTTACTATACAAATAATGTGTGATCATCCTTTAAAAGATGCATATTCCAGTAAAAAACAAAAGCCCCTCAATCCCACTGCTCAGAAGTGACCACTGTTAAAAGTTTGGTGCCTGTTTTTCAGATCTTTTTACATATTTAAGACCATAGTATAGATGATATTTTGTGTTATAAAGATGGGATAATACCATGCATACTGTTCAACAACTAGATTTTTTATTTATCATGGACGTCTTTCCATGCCAGTGCTATATAAAGCTACCTCATTCTTTTTAATGGCCGCATAGGACACAATGGTTTGGATATACCAGAATTTACTTAACCATTTCCCAATGTGCATTTTGGCTCTTTACGCATCTTTATTATTGTGAATAATGTCATAAGTCTCTTTGAAGAAACGTCTTTGCACACTTGCAGAAGTGTTTCAAAGAGAGATTTGTAGAAGTGGAATTGTAGTAGGGTCAAAGCTACCAATACTTAAATTTTTGATAGAGGCTGCAGATTTTTGAAAGCTGAATGGAAAACACCAAAAGGCTAAATAAATATTACTGTTTAGTTTTCCTATAAAATATGAAACGTCATGTTTAATGTAGATTTTTGAACTTTAGCGTTTCCCTTACAGCTCCCAGCAGTCCCAGTGTCTTTTTATATTTATTGGTATCTAAAATCAAAGCAGAAGGAAGGAATAAAAGGGTGAGATTAGCCATATATTGGGTACTCTGAGGGGTGCCTCTGACTTCAGTGGAGTGGAGTGGGGGGCCGGGTTTCTAAGACCTCGAAGTTCCAGCATCCCATTTGCCCTAAAATGCCTGGGGAGACCTGCTTTGAAAGGGACTTGGTGTGGGGGGAGACAACTGGAGGGCACATGCTGAGTGACCACGCTGTCCAGGGAAGGGCATGGCCATCTGGTTGAAGTTTGTCTTCCAGTGGAGAAAGCAGATAACAAACAGGAGTATACATAGATTTTTGTGTAGTGATGAGCTATAGTCTGAAGGAGTTTTCCATTTAACAACTGCTTTTTTCCTTTATGAAGTATGAATCAAAGGTCATATCCTAAAAAGGGGGAAAGTAGAATAGTTGTAATGGAGCAGAGAAGATAAGGTTTGAATGAATTCTGTAAAGAAGAATGAAGCAAGTGAAAGGGGAGTGGCAGATGGCAGGAGGGCAGTGTTAGCTATATTGAAGGGACAGCATTTGTCCTGAACCAGTGCATGAGTGAGCCACGCTTATGGTCTGGGGGAAGACTCCTCCATGCAGAACTCCAGCACCCGTGCCCAAAATGGAGGGAAGTGTGACATGCACAAGGACCAGTAAGGCTGGCAGTGTGGCAGAGGGTGCGGACAGGGGCAGATTGAGGTTAGTGTGTCTGTGAGGTCATCTGGGTCCGCACCATCCAATAGGGTGGCCATTGGCCACCAGTGGTTATGGAGCACTGGGAATGTGACTGGTGCCAGATGTGGAAACGATATTGGATATATTGGGGTCAATAAAATATATTATTACTTATTACTGTTTAAATATTATTACTGGGAAATTTAAATTTATAGAGTGGCTCACATTTTATCTCTATGGGACAGTACTGGTCTGTAGGGCTTTGTAGGCATGGGAGGGAGCTTGGATTTCACTTTGAGTTTCTGCGAAGATAACGGAGGGGTTTGAGGTTGGAAGTGACTTGCTCTTAGATTTAAGTAATTGATCTGTTGCTGTGGGAGAATGAGCTGTAGAGGGTAAGAGTGGGAGCAGAGGCCAAGTGGTAGGCTGTAGAAGGAGGTGGAAGAGATGACGGTATGTGGAGCCTGCAGAGGCAGTGGAGGGAGGGAAGTGGTCAGACACAGGAGCTTTCAGGGAGGAGAGCTGACAAGCTTTGCTGATGGACCAAATATGAGGGCAACAAAGAAATAAATCAAGGTGCCTCCCAGTGTTTCTGGCCTGAGCACAGTGAGTGAATGATGGTGTCACTGAGCTGTGAAAGACCGAGGGTATGCTAACTAAATGCCACAAAGCATATGAAGAGTAGAGGGGAAAGGAGTATGGGAGGAGAAAGACAAAAGAGAATGCAGGCCTTGGAAGAGTTCAATTAACAAGACTAAAACAGTGTGCTTAAAGGCAAGTACAATAGTGAAGCTGATGGCAGGTGTATGGTAGAACAGCAGAAGGCCAGTGGGCGAGGGTGGAGAGTGGGTGAGGCAGGTCCAATGGAGCTGGGGAAGTGGTGGGCCAATCAGGCCAAAGAAGAGAGGGGAGATTTCACCCGAATACCTGCCTCCCTCTCCACATGCCTGACCCTTGCCCCCTATGTTATGGACACACACATGCATACTTTTGCATGCAAACATATGTATAAATCTATAATAGCACTTTTAAAGCTTGTAAAGGGGGAACATTTAATATATTAAATGTTGATATATTTAATATATATTGATATAGTGGAACATTAAAATTTTAAAATACCATGCAATGAAAGATACTGTAAATTTTAAAAAGTGAAAGGTTGGAAAATATAATGTATATAGGAGGTAAAGTTTTGTTATCCAGAATAAATAGAGTTCCTACATATCAATAAGAAAAATGGGCAAAGGGTTTCATTAAACAATTTACAAAGAAAGCAATGAAAGATACTGTAAATTTTAAAAAGTGAAAGGTTGGAAAATATAATGTATATAGGAGATAAAGGTTTGTTATCCAGAATAAATAGAGTTCCTACATATCAGTAAGAAAAATGGGCAAAGGGTTTCATTAAACAATTTACAAAGAAGGACATATGGCCAGTATGAAAAGACTCTTGGTGTCTGTCAAAAATTAAATGATTGAGACCTCAATGTCTCTAGATTGTGGGCATGTGGAGAGCTGTTTCTCATACGTTGTTGTTTTGGAGTATGAATTAGTCAATCCTTTTGGTGAACAATTGGATTGTGTCTAGCAGTATTGCAAATGAGTAGACTCATTACCCAGCAAAAGTACTTCTATGCATTTGTCTTCTAAAGATACTGGTATATGTGCACAAAGAAACAAATAGAAGAATGTTCATTGAAGCACATTCAGTGATTTTAATAGCTAAAACTTGCAAACAATCTAAACATTCATTCATAGGAGGATGGTAAAATGAATTATGACCCATCTTTGCCCATTAATATGATGTGGCAGTTTTAAAAGATCTGTAAATACACTGATATGAAAAAAGATCTCAAAAAAGCATGGGTAGGTAAAAAGAAATTGTAGTGTTTGATTCATTTAATTAACTAATAGCTGGATTTTAATATGTGTATATATTTATGAATACCTGAAAAAAGATCTGGGAGAATAAAATTGCTAGCACCGGTTACCTCTGGAAAGAGGAGTAAAGTCATAGGATTTCGGGGGTTGGGAGGACCTTCATGTTCTGAATCGAAGGAACAACGGCCAAGCTTTGTTTGTGAAATGACATAACAGTGTGCTGAAGCTGCGGTGGGTCTGGGTATGTCTAGGTCTGTGTTATTTCTCTAATCTTCCGTCTGCTGTTCTTTGACTCTCTGACAAAGGTGAAGCGAAGGTGAGTGTTGTGCCTAGGAGGCGAGGGATGGGCCACGCTGTGCCCCAGATGCCCTCGGACATAATTTGAGGAGCATCCACATTATATTCTTAGATACTGCCCACGCTCAGGTTATCCCTTCTGTTGGGCCAGCTCTGGCAGCAAGTTCCACCAAGTCTCAGCAGCTGCCAAGAGAGCTAAAAGGCTCTCTAGGTCACTTCTGTGGGCCAGCTGCATGGAAATTAATTAGACTCAGACCGTGTCCCATGTGGCTTGGCTCTGGATGATGCCAAAGTCATTAGCAGTTATGTTCGGCTACAGCTTCCTTCCCTGTCTTCTGAAAATTTGTTTCAGCAGAGAGAGGCAGGCAGACTGAGTTGGTGGCTAAAATTTTAATTCCCAGAGGGTTTGTCAGGGTCATTGGGGTGCCACTGATATCCAGCAAATGGGGCGTCTTCCATCAAATCAGAGACACCTGACCACTCAGAACTAAATTCCTTTGCTATAGACCAGCCTGTCCTTTCTCAAGCACAGGGCGTGGTGACCATAGCAACAAATCATCCAAATATTGTTTGTTGTTCTGTTTGCCTTTGTTACGCTGCCCTTTCCACAAACAATTAATGTTACTGTTTTGATTTTAACTAGCTTTCTTTCTTTCTATTTTTCTTTTCAAACTATACATAGGAACAAAGAAAGAAGCACAAAAAGATCAAGATGCTAATAAACCCGCTGTTTCATCTCCTAAGAGAACAGCAGCTTCATCAACCAAGCTTCATTCACCAGGTATTTAAGACATATGATGTGTTGTTTGGGGAGAAGACTTAAACTTGGAATTTATCTTATTCAAATGTCTTTAATGGAGCAATAAGAGCCCATGTGGTGTGTATGATTGTTTCAGAGCTTGACATACATATGCTGATGTTTTCTGACTCTAGATGAAATGAACCAGCTGTTGGTATCACAAGATGTGATGCTACATTTAGGTGGAAGAATCTTCTTTGTGTAGGAGTATCTACTATCCTGGCAGCTTAAAGAAGTAATTTACAATTGAAAAACAGACTTTGAAGATCTAACCTCAAGAAATAGTACTTTCTAAAACAAAGAAAAATAAAGACAATGGATATCAAATTTTTTGTCAGTTTGTCAATGAGGAAACCATTTATTTATAGTCAGATATGGTTAAGCTATGTGATGTCACTTGAAAGTTGGAAATTCTTTATTGTTAGTATTCATATTGTAAAACATTAACCCCTTAGTAGAATAGTGTACAACATAAGCTCAAAACATTTTCTTTAAACACAACAATAGTGGCTATGATAGCAGCTATTGTTTGATCTCTT
Source organism: Galeopterus variegatus (assembly GCF_000696425.1). Taxonomy (NCBI): domain Eukaryota; kingdom Metazoa; phylum Chordata; class Mammalia; order Dermoptera; family Cynocephalidae; genus Galeopterus; species Galeopterus variegatus. Next base: position 56,978 of record NW_007729275.1, on the reverse strand, counting down.
ACTTAGGTACTGTCCTAAGCTCTTTAAGTATATTGATTTATTAATGCCCACAGCAACTGTGTGAGACAGGTGCTATTATTGCCCTTCCCCTTACATGTGGAGAAACTGAGGTATAGAGATTTTCATTAATTTGCCTAAAGTCCCAAGTAACAAATAGAGCATCGGTTTGAACCCAGGCAATCTGAACCCCACACTTGCGTTCTAGTCGCCATTAATCTGAAAACTTGGAGACTAGAGAGCCTATTAAAATTTCCGATTAACGCTTCTAGTCAAGATGGTGGAATAGATGGTCCCCAGCATCACTCTCTCCCACAAATCAACTAATTTACAACTATTAAAAAAGCAGTGAGGGGCCGGCCCGGTGGCGCACTGCTATAGTGCGCCGCTTGGGAAGTGCGGCGGTGCTCCCGCCGAGGGTTCGGATCCCACATACAGACCGGTTCCCGCTCACTGGCTGAGTGAGGTGTGGGAGCGACGCCGAGGGTTGCGATCCCGTTGCCGGCCCCGGTCCGGTGCGGGGGCGACACTGAGGGTTGCGATCCGTTGCCGGACACGGAAAAGGACAAAAAGGAAAAAAAAAAAAAAAAAAAAGCAGTGACAGCCAAGCTGGGGCCTCTAGAGCTCAGGAGAAGAGGAGAGACCTGTGGAGTCCATGAAGGCAGGAGAAGTCATGATGAGACAAAGAAAAAACGGCTCTGGCCATTTGAAGCCCCAGCCATTTCCAGGCTGGAGCTGCTGCGGCAGAGCAGGAGCTGGCAAAAGCCACAGCTGTGCCCTTTGGATAAAGTTGCTTGAAGGCAGCAGGGGAGAAGAGGGCCTTGGTGGCTCCCAGGCCAGCAATACTGCTAATAGGGTGCCTGTCGACCCACATAGGACTGAGGAGCCCAACAAATGAAAAAAAGGAGCCACTCAGAGGCAGGTGAGCCATCGCAAGGGATCAGAGCACAGTCCGTCCCATGGGAAGTGTTTGGAGCACGGGCAGTGGGGGAGATGGGCCAACCAGGGGAACACTGGGGCACAGCTGATCTGCCTCCCAATCAGTGCAGGACCACTCAGAGGAGACTGGTCAGGAATATAGAATTGTATGGGGTGCAGTTTGATGAAAAGACTCAGGCTCAGACCAGAGTTTCTACACAACCCAGATGCAGCAGATTTCACTAGAACGGGAAGTACCTATAAAGTCAACTATTAAAACCTGAGCTGCACAAAAAGCCTTCCCCAGGGAATCAGCAGCAAAGCAGTGATTTAACTCAACCACAGAGCCCAAGTACTGGTCCCCACAGGAAGTTCCCCCACTTTAGAAGGAAGCAAAGGACAACAAATTAGTTCCAGTGCAGAGTTTAAGTGGTGGGAACAGCAAATAATCCAACATAGAACTGAAAGAAAAAATAGAGTACCCATTGGGGCCCACCTGGGTCCTGAGGTATGGAGCCGAGAGCCACCAGAAACTAGGTAAGGAGCATGCCAAAAACACCACTTCCATGTGAGTGACCACCACAGCCACCACAATAACCACGGCTGCTGCAAAAGCGGCTAGACGCCACAACCACCATGCAGATGGTCCGCCAGCCACTGGAGTGCATTGACACAAGGAGAGTCACCTGCAGAGACCAAAAAAAAAAAGAATGTCTCTCTCCACAAAGCCATTCCAGAGAGACAGAAGTAGCATCTGCTCTATGATAATATTGGGGGACCTGAACACACGACTCAGCAGGACAAATCATCTAGGCAACAAATCAACAGAGCAACCATTACTCTTTCAGAAGGAGAGAAGAAATCTAGAGTTATCAGAGGTGGGAAGGGGGAGGGAGAGGGTATGGGGAGAGATTGTACAAGGGGCATAAAGAATAAGTATGATTTGTAACTATATATATGCAAGTAATATTGATTTGATCAACATATGTCAACGTTGAACCCCCGAAATATGTGTAAGCAATTATGATTCAATAAAAGTTTAAAAATAAAAATAAAAATAAAAAGAGGCCAGGGGTAGGGAAAATTTCTGATTAATTAAAAATATATAGAAAATAGGTCAAAGGAACACATATGAAGGTCCAGAGACAAAGCCTGGTACCTAAATAGGGGGTGAGATAGATCCAAGGGCCCTGCATAAATCTGGAATCTGTAAAGGGCAACACCCTTGCTGGATGAACTAGGAAGAAAAAGAAAACTCACCCTGCGGGAGACTGCCTATTGTGGCTCTGGCTCTGAGAGAAGGTGGGCGACAGGGACAAGCCCTCCCTAGGAACCTGTAACCACAAGTCTGCCCTGCAGCGATTTAAGAGCTAGAATCCGCGCTATCACTGTGGTCTGAAAATTCTGTTTCAACTGCTGCAGTATTTGTGGCCATTTAGCAGAATAAAATGTGAAATTATTATACACACAAGGAAATAAGCCATCATGATTAAGGTAATTATATTCTAGGAGAAGATAGTAAAAATATTGTGTAGTAAAGACTTAAGTTAAAATATTTGTTAACATTTCTAGGATAATCCATAAAATAAGATGTATGATTCTGATCCAGTAGAGGGGAAAAAGGTAGAATGAGGGGTTCGAAAAAATGTAATCAATACAAACAGAGGCAAAGAGGGAGAAAGGAAAAAAGAAGAAAGAAGGAAGGGAGGGAGAGAGATGGGATCAACTGAAAGAATGAAAATTAGAAATGAACTCAAATATGTCATAATGAATGTATGTGAACTGAATTCTCTACACTAAATCAATGACTGAGATGACCAGACTGCATTCAGTTATGGAACAGTCAAGAAGTATTTATTGAGTGCATATTGTATACCGTAAAATCTAGCTTTAGATTGTTTCCAAAGTACACACCTAAAATATAAACATACCAAAAAGTTGAGAGTAAAAGGATGAAAATATTTTTATCAAGAAAATACTAAACAAAAGAGAGTTTGTGNACACTAAATCAATGACTGAGATGACCAGACTGCATTCAGTTATGGAACAGTCAAGAAGTATGTATTGAGTGCATATTGTATACCGTAAAATCTAGCTTTAGAATGTTTCCAAAGTACACACCTAAAATATAAACATACCAAAAAATTGAGAGTAAAAGGATGAAAATATTTTTATCAAGAAAATACTAAACAAAAGAGAGTTTGTGGCACTATAATTTTAATACATCTTTATTGTGGTATAATTAACAAATGCTGAATGACTCATATTTACAGTGTAGAACTTGAGGAGTTTTGACATGTGTACACACGTGTGAAACCATCACTTCAAGCAAGAGAACATCTGCTTTCATTTCTCTTGGGTCGTGTGGTAACTGCTGTTTTTTTTTTTTTTTTCCTTTTTTTGAGACCGGCCATACCGCACTCAGCCAGTGAGCGCTGTGAGCGCACCGGTCATCCCTATGTAGGATCCGAACCCGCTGCAGGAGTGCTGCTGCGCTCCCAGCGCCGCACTCTCCCGAGTGTGCCACGGGCTCGGCCCTTAACTTCTGTTTTAGTCTGTTTTGTGTTGCTATAACAGAAATACCTGAGACTGGGTAGTTTATAAAGAAAAGAGGTTTGTTTGGCTTATGATTCTGGGACAGATGCATCTGGCACGGGCCTCAGGCTGCTTCTACTAATGGCAGAAAGTGGCAGGCAGTCGGCAGGTACAAGCAGAATTCATGGCGAGAGGAAGCAAGAGAGAGAGAGGAGGTGCCAGGGTCTTTTTAAGCAACGAGCTCTTGCGGGAACTAATAGAGCAAGAAATCACTCATTAATCCTCCCTCCCCCAGGGAGAGCATTAATCTATTCAAGAGGGATCCGCCCCCATGACTCAATCAGTTTCCAACACTGCCACATTGGGGGTCAAATTTCCACATGAGTTTTGAAGGGGACAACACATCCAAACTCCATCAACTTCTTAAAAATGTGCCAAACTCTTTTCAAAGTGATTGTTCCGTATCACATTCCCAACAGTAATGAATGAGAGTTCCAGTTCTTCCACATCCTTGCCAACACTTGGTATGGTCAGTCTTTTTAATTTCAGACATTCTAGTGGGTGTGTCATGGTATCACTGTTATTTTAATTTGCCTTTCCCTAGTAACTAATGATGTTATGGTGTTGAGCATCATTCTCTATTATTTGTATTTACTTGACAGCAGTATATCTTTTCTGATCAAAAGTCTATTTAAATCTTTTGCGGGCCAGCCCGGTGGCGCACTGCTACAGTGCGCCGCTTGGGAGCGCGGCGGCGCTCCCGC
>NW_007729275.1:51636-52610 GCF_000696425.1 Galeopterus variegatus | reverse complement strand
AAATAAATAAATAAATAAAAATAATAATAAATCTTTTGCCATTTTTTAATTCAGTTGTTTTTTTTTATTATTGAATTTTGAGAGTTCTTACACAATCTGGATGTAATTCTTTTATCAGCATGTCATATACATTTTTTCCCTCACAGTCTATGACTTGTTTTTCATTCTCCTAACAGTGTCTTTTAAAGAGTAGATTTTCTTAATTTTAAGGAAGTCCAATTCAGGATTTTTTTTCCTTTTATGGACCCTGTTTTTGGTGTTCATGGAAAAATATTTGCATAACCCAAAGTCTTAAAGATTTTCTGCTTTTTCTTCTAAAAGATCTTAAGTTGTACATTTTACATTTAAGTCTGTGACTCATTTGAGTTCATTTTTGTATATAATCTGAGATAGGGTTTAAATTTCTTTTTTTCTTAAGGATATACAATTGATTTTGATTCTTATTATTTCTCTGCTTCTGTTTACACTGGGTTTAATTAGCTGATGTCATTAGTTTGAGGTCTTTCTTCTGATCTAAAGTATGTGTTCAGTACAATAAATTTTTTTGTAGATACTGCTTTAGCTGCAATCCACAAATTTTGATATATTGGATTTTCATCTTCATTGAGTTCACAATATTTTCAACTTTCTCTTTTTGATTTCTTCTTTAACCCATGATTATTTAGAAGTGTGTTGCTTAGTTTACAAATATTTGGGGACTTTTTAGAGATCTTTCTATTATGATTTCTAATTTCTAATTCCATTGTGGTTGGAGAACATACTTTGGGTAATAAAAGAAAACCCTATTCATTTATTCACAACACTTCTGATACCAGATTGGTGTGGGTTTTCCATACCAAGCAATTCTCTTTTTTATATATATTTTTATTTTTTATTATATTTTATTTTTTGTTTTAACATAATGAATTGTACGTATCTGTGCGGTACAGCATTGAACACCTAATACATGTGTACAATATGTGATGCCCAAATCA
>NW_007729275.1:49556-50560 GCF_000696425.1 Galeopterus variegatus | reverse complement strand
CATCCATGTTGCTGCAAATGGCAGAATTTCATTCTTTTTTATGGCTGAGTAATATTCCATTTTGTATATATACCACATTTTTTTATCCAGTCATCTGTCGATGGACATATAAGTTGGTTCCAACTCTTGGTTATTGTAAATTGAGTGGCAATAAACATGGGAGTGCAGGTATCCCTTCGATATGATGATTTCCATTCCTTTGGGTATATACCCAGCAGTTGGATTGCTGGATCATATGGCAGTTCTATCAGTAGTTGTTTAAGGAACATCCATACTGTTTTCTATAATGGCTGTACTAATTTACAGCCCCACCAACTGTGTAGGAGGGTTTCCCTTTTTCTGCATCCTCACCAGCATTTGTTATTCTGTGTTTTTGATAATGGCCAGACTAACAGGGGGGAGATGATATCTCAGTGTGGTTTTGATTTGCATTTACCTGATGCTTAGTTATGTTGAGCATTTTTTCATGTGCCTGTTGGCCATTTGTATGCCTTCCTTTGAGAGATGCTTATTCAGTGCCTTTGCCTGCTTTTTAATCAGATTATTTCTTTTTTTTACAGTTATTTGAGTTTCTTTTATTCTGGATATTAATCTCTTGTCGGATGCATTCTGTAGGTAGTCTCTTCACTCTGTTAACTGTTTCTTTTGTTGTGCAGAAGCTTTTTAGTTTGATATAATCCAATTTTAACATTTTTTTCTTTTGTTTCATGTGGTTTGGGGGTCTTATTCATAGTCTTTGCCAAGTCCTACTTTCTAAAGTATTTTCCCTATGTTTTCTCTAGGAGTTTTATAGTTTAAGGTCTTATATTTAAGTCTTTAATTCTTCTGAGTTGATTTTGGTAAATGGTGAGAAATACGGGTTTAGTTTCATTCTTCTGCATACAGATGTTCAGTTCACCCAGCACCATATATTGATGAGGCAGTCTTTTCCTCAATGGATGTTCTTGTTGCTTTTATCAAAGATCAGTTGGTTGTAAGTATGTGGGTTGATTTCTAGTTTCTCA
>NW_007729275.1:44643-47711 GCF_000696425.1 Galeopterus variegatus | reverse complement strand
TCTCTCTCTCTCTCTCTCTCTCTCTCTCTCTCTCTCTCTCTCTCTCTCTCTCTTTGTTGTTGTTGTTAGCCTAGCTAATGGTTTGTCTATTTTATCTTCTCAAAACCCAACTTTTTGTTTCATTGATCTTTTGTATCATTTTTGGGTCTCTATTTCATTTAGTTATGCTCTGATTGTAATTCTTTCTTTCCATATACTTATTTTGGGATTGGATTGTTCTTGTTTTTCTAGTTCTTTGAGGTGTGTTAAGTTGTTTATTTGAGATCTTTTTTTCCTTTTGATGTGTTTATTGTGATAAACTTCCCTCCTAGTATGCTTTTGCAATATCCCACAGGTTTTGATATAATGTGTCTTTATTTTCATTAGTTTCAAGAAATTTTTTGATTTCCTGTTTAATTTCTTNTGCTAGTTCATTACTGGAGTATAAAAATGCTACTGATTTTTACATGCTCATTTTGTATCCCACAACTTTACTGAAACTGTTTATCAGCTCTAAAAGTTTTTTGGTGGAGTCTTTAGGTTTTTCTATGTATAGGATCATGTCATCTACAACAGGGACAGTTTTAACTTAATCTTTTTCCAATCTGGATGCCCTTTATTTCTTTCTCTTGCCTGATTGCTCTGGCTGGTACTTCCCTCTTATGTTAAACAGTAGTGGTGAGGTTGATATCATTGTCTTATTCCCTTTCAGGATCATGTTGGTGGTGGATTTCACATATATGGCTTTTATTGTTTTGAGACAATTTCCTTCCATACCTAATTTGCTGAGAGTCTTTATTATGAAAGGATTAATTTTGTCAAGTACTTTTTCTGCATCTATTGAGATAATCATATGATTTTCGTCTTTGATTTTGTTGATGTGGTGTATCGCGTTTATTGACTTGCATATGTTGAGCCATCCTTGCATCCTGGAGTGAATCCCACTTCATTGTGGTAAATAATTTTTTTGATGTTTTGCTGTATTCTGCTTGCTAATATTTTGCTGAGGATTTTTGAATCTATGTTCTTCAGAGACACTAGCCTGTAGTTTTCTTTCTTTCTTTTTTTTTTTTTTTTTTTTTTTTTTGTATTTTTGTTTGGTTTTGGTGTCAGGATGATGCTGGCCTCATAGAATGAGTTTAGCAGAATAGCCTGTGTTTCAATTTTTGGGAACAGTTTGAAAAGAATTGGTATTAATTCCTCTTTAAATGTTTGGTTGACTTCAGCAGTAAAGCCATTAGGTCCAGGGCTTTTCTTTGTTGGGAGACTGCTTATTACCACTTCAATCTTGTTGCCTGTTTTTTGGTCTGTTCTGGTTTTCAACTCCTTCTTGGTTTGGTCTTGTTAATTTGTATGTGTTCAGAAATTTATCTATTTCTTCCAGGTTTTCAAATTTGTTGGTGTATAGGTGTTTATAGTAGTCTCTAATGATTCTTCATTTTTGTTTGATATCAGTTGTAATGTTTCCTTTTTCATTTCTCTTTTATTTATTTGAGTCTTCTCTCTCTCTCTCTCTCTCTTTTTTTTTTTTGTTGTTGTTAGCCTAGCTAATGGTTTGTCTATTTTATCTTCTCAAAACCCAACTTTTTGTTTCATTGATCTTTTCTATCATTTTTGGGTCTCTATTTCATTTAGTTATGTTCTGATTGTAATTCTTTCTTTCCATGTACTTATTTTGGGATTGGATTGTTCTTGTTTTTCTAGTTCTTTGAGGTGTGTTAAGTTGTTTATTTGAGATCTTTTTTTTCCTTTTGATGTGTTTATTGTGATAAACTTCCCTCCTAGTATGCTTTTGCAATATNTCTTTATTTTCATTAGTTTCAAGAAATTTTTTGATTTCCTGTTTAATTTCTTCTTAGACCCTTAGGTCGTTTGGGAGCATGTTGTTTAATTTCCATGTATTTGTATAGTTTCCAGAGTTTCTCTTGTTATTGATTTCTAGTTTAATCCCTTGTGGTCTAAAAAGATAGTTGAAATGATTTCAGTTTTTTAAAATTTTTTGAGACTTGATTTGTGACCCAACATGTGGTCCATCCTGGAGAATGTTCCATGTGCTGATAAGAAGAATGTGTATTTGTGGTTGTTGGATGAAATGATCTTTAGGTATCTGCCAGGTGCAATTGGTCTAAAGTGTAGTTTAAACCCCATGTTTCTGTTGATTTGTTGCCTAGGTAATCTGTCCAATGCTGAGAGAGGAGTGTTCAGGTCCCCAGCTATTACCATATTGGGATCTATCTCCTTCATTAGGTGTAATAGTGTTTGCTTTATATATCTGCAGGCTCTGGTGTTGAGTGCATATATATTTATGATTGTTATGTCTTCTTGCTGGATAGATCCCTTTATCATTATGTAATTGCCTTTTGTGTCTCTTTTTATGCTTTTTGTTTTAAAGTCTATTTTGTCCAATGTAAGGATAGCTACTCTTGCTCATTTTTGGTTTCATTTGAGTGGTGTATCTTTTCCAACCCTTCATTATTAGTCTGTGTGTGTCTTTACAGGTAAGGTGAGTCTCCTGAAGACAGCATATAGTTGGATTTAGCTTTTTAATCCAATCAGTCACTCTGTATCTTTTGAGTGCAGGACTTTAATCTATTTACATTAATGGTTGTTATTGAAAGGTATTATCTTACTCCTGGCATTTTATCAATTTTTATTTGGATGTTTTAAATATGTTTTGTTCCTTTTTTCCCCTTTTATTGTTTGTCTTTGGTGTTTATTGGTTATCGAAGTGGTAAGATATAGTTTCTTACTCTTTCACATTTTTGTTCTACCAGTGGGTTTTGCTCTTTCTTGTCTATTCATGGTAGTGATTATCATTTTTCAGATTCCAGATGCAGAACTCCCTTGAGGATTTATTGTAGGGCTGGTCTTATGGTGGTGAACTCCCACAGTCTTTGTTTGTCTAAGAAATACATTGTTTATCCCTCATTTCTTGAGGATAGCCTTCCTGGGTATAGTATTCTTGGATGGAAGTTTTTTCTTTTAGTATTTTGAATACATCATTGCATTTTCTTTTGGTCTGTAGAGTTTCTGTTGATAAATCTGCTGTTAGTCTGATGGGGGACTTCCTTATAGGTGAATTGATGCTA
>NW_007729275.1:41898-43178 GCF_000696425.1 Galeopterus variegatus | reverse complement strand
TCTATCTGGTAGAGCAGTTGCTTCTTCTGTTACTCTGGATTGGGCTTTGAGGAGAGGTATTTTCTCCCATAGATGTGTTTTATATTGACTGTTGAGTAGGGTGTTTCTGTACTGGTTACAGGTAGACACCGTAGTGTAGTCTCCAAGTGGGTACTTCAGCCTTATTCAGTGTTAGAATTGCATGTGAGTGCCTCCATGACCTAGGCTCTGGGGCATTTAGTGATGCCTTGCTGATGTTAGTGACACTGTGTTAGTTCATTGAGGATGTGGGCAGGCCCTCAAGTTCTTGGAAGAAGTGCTTGAGTGTCCTGTTGCTCTTTCACTGGAGTGGGTGACTTTGGGCAGGCTTGTTGGCACACTGGATAGCATTTTGTAACCCTGATGTGTGCACTGGCGTATACTAGAGCTGCTCAGTTTGAATGGGTGACCCTGGACAGAGTTTCTCTTTCATACTTCCTACAGGCAGAAGCTCCTCCTGTGTCCTTGCTTCCCCTGGTTGGGGGATGAGTTTGTGGTGATTGAGAACTTTCTTACTTGCTCTATTTTGATATCTTGGGTTTCTACACTCTCAGGAGGTTCCACGTCTGTCTCCCCTCAAATCAAGTCAGTTGACTGGTCTGCACACACGCCTCCCACCCCCAGGTGTGCTACCACATGTGGCAGTGTAATTTCTCCTGTGGATTGGGCTACCAAGTCATGGGTCTGCACTCACTCACCTCTTTCCCTGGGGTCTGCTGGTGACTCTTCTTGTATTCCTGCAGTACAGTGGTCAGTGGGCTGCCTGCACAGCAGTGGTGGCTGATGCTGTGGCAGCAAGCCACACCATTGTGTCAGCAGTGGCTGTGGTGAACCACCCATTCAGAAGTGGTGTCTGCAACAGTGGCAAAGGCTGCCCTCAGCTCCTGAGGTTCCTGAGCATGCTCCTGCCATTTGTCAGGTGGGTGGGGGCTGCCTTTGGCTTCTGTGGTCCCCGTGCATGCACCTGCCATCCTTTGGATGGGCGTATGCTGCCCTTGGCTCCTGAGGTCCCTGCACACACTCCTGCCATCTGTCAGGTGGGCGGGGGCTACCCTCAGCTCCTGAGGTCCTCGTGCATGCTCTTTTGGGTGGTAGGGACTTGCAATTTTCCAATTCTCTGCAGACACCAACTGGGTGTCCTACAATTTAATTCAATTATAACACTAACTACCCAGAGTTTGCACAGACCCCACAGGTTAAAGGCTTAATCCTCCAAGACTGCCCCCCACTTTGGATGCTAATCACAAGTGGTAGGTGCCTGG
>NW_007729275.1:23605-40533 GCF_000696425.1 Galeopterus variegatus | reverse complement strand
CCTCATGTATACTTTAAATCATCTCTAGATTACACATAATACCTAGTGCAATGTAGTAAATGCTATGTAAATAGTTGTTATATTGTATTTTTACTTGTATTATTTTATTGTTGCATTGTTATTTTTCACTTTTTTTTCCCAAATATTTTTTGTCTGCACCTGGTTGAAACTGTGGACTTAGAATCCATGGACATGGAGGGCCAACTGTAGAGCCACTTCAGCTTTCCATTGATTTCAGCATGGTATATTCTCTTTCCATATTCACCTTTTCATCTATTTGTCACTCTAAGTAGGTTTTTTATAGGCTGCATATAATTGGGTCTTGCATTTTTATCCAACGTGAAATCTCTGCCTTTGATGTATATTTATATGTTGTTATTGATTTGATTAGAATTAAACCCCCATCTTGCTAAATTTTCCTTCAACCCACATGTTCTTTTTTCTCTTTTCCCTCTTTTACTTCCTTCGTTTGCAATATTTTTTTAATTATTTCGTTTATCTCCTTTGTTGATGTACTAGCTATCTATATCTTGTTTTTGTGTTATTTTAGTGGTTGTTTTAGAGTTCATAGTATACATCTTTAACTTTTAACATTCTAGCTTAAGCAATATTATATCACTTCATATTTGGCATAAGAGTCTTATAACAGTGTCCTTCCATCTCTCCCTTCCTGACATCTGTGTTATTGTTTTCAAACATTTTACTTCTACATTTATTATGAACCCATACTACATTGTTGTTATTGTTGATTATCAACACTCAATTTTCTTTTAAAGATATTTAAATAAGAAAGAAGTGTTTTAAATTTACTCATGTAGTTACCATTTCTGGTACTCTTTGTTCTTTTGTGTAGATCCAGGTTGCATCTGGTATTAGTTTTCTTTTGCCTGAAGTACTTCCTTTAGCATTTCTTGTAGTGAAGGTTTGCTGGTAATAAATTCTTTCAGTTTTTGTTCACCTTCATTTTTGACAGATATTTTTGCTTTGTTCAGAATCCAAGTTGGCATTTTTGTTTTTTGTTTTTTTTTTTCCTTTAAATATTTAAAGATGTTTTTCTACTATATTCTCACTTTGACTTTAATGGATTCCAATGAAAAATCTGCTGTTATCCTTTTCTTTGTTTCTCTTTACATTATATGGTTTGTTTGGTTTTTTTCTCTGTCTGCTTCAAAGATGTTCTCTTCATCACTGGTTTGAGCAATTTGATTACAATATGCCTTGGTGTCGTTTTCTTTGTTTTTGTACTTGAGGTTTGTTGAGATTCTTGTCAAATTTGAAATACTTTTGCCTGTTATTTCTTCCAAAATCAGTCTTAATCCCTCCTCTTCAGGGACTCCAGTTACACATATATTATGCAATTTGAGGTTGTCCCACAGCTCCTGTCCAAATTGACACACTGTTCATTTCTCTGTGTTTCATTTTATATAGTTTCTCTTGCTATGTTCACTAATCTTTTTCTTTTGTTTTTCTTTCCTTTTTTAAAAAATAGCATCCATTTGTTAACTCACAGTTCTGTAGGTCAAACATCCAAGCGTGGCTGCTCAGAGTGTCACAAGGCTTAAATCAAGATTTCAGCCAGGGCCGGCCCGGTGGCGCACTGGAGAGTGTGCCACTTGGGAGCACGGTGGCACTCCCGCCGAGGGTTCAGATCCCATGTGGAGACCGGTTCCCGCTCACTGGCTGAGCGCGGTGCAGGTGCAACACCGAGGGTTGCAATCCCATTACCAGTCAGTAAAAAACACAAAAAGGGAAAAAAAAAAAAGATTTCAGCCAGGCTGAGTGCTGACTAGGAGCTCTAGAGAAAAATCTGCTTCCAAATTTATTCAGGTTGTAGGTAAAATCCAGTTCACTGTGGTTGTAGAACTGAAGTACCTGTTTCCTTGCTGGTTGTCAGTCAGGGATCACCTTCAACTCATAGAACCACCCACATTTTTGCCATCTGGCCCCCTCCATCTTCAAAGCAGTAATGGTGTGTGAATTCTTATCAAGCTTCAAATCTCTGACTTCCCACCCTACAACCAGCTGAAGAAACTATGCTTTTACTGGGCTAGCCTGATTAGGTCAGGCTCACCAGAATAATCTCCTTCTTGGTGTTTAATATAACGTAATCATGAGAGTGGTATCTCATCATGTTCATAGGTTCTGCTCACACTCAATACCGATATGTAGATGTCTTAGTCATCTCAAGCTGCTATAACAAATACCATATCCTGGGTGGCTTAAACAACAGAAATTTAGTTCTCACAGTTCTGGAGGATGGATATTCCAAGATCAAGGTGCTAGCTAGCTCGGTTCCTGATGAAGGCTCATCCTATCCAGTGTATTTTTCCTCTCAGACACTGGACCTTTTATCTCTACAATTTTTATTTTGGCCTTTTTTTCTTCCTTGTCTCTATTTGACATGTTCAGTCATTTCTCTAGTGTCTTGAAAATATGAAATATAGTTATAATAGTTGTTTTAATGTCCTCATCTAGTAATTCTCTCATCTGTGTCATTTCTTGCTCAGTTTTAATCGACTGCATCTTCTTCTCATTAAGGGTTATATATCCCTGCTTCTTTGCATGTTGGAGAATTTTTTTTTTAGGTGCCACACATTATGATTTTTTCCTTTTTGAGTATCAGATATATTTTTATTCCTATAATATTCTTGAGCTTTGTTCTTGGATAAAGTTATGTTCGTTGGAAAGAGTTTGATCGTTTTGGGTCTTGCTTTTCAACTTTCTTAGGCAGATACTGAACAGCAGTTAGTCTCAGGCTAACTTTACCATACTACTGAGCCAAACCCTTCTGAGTAGTCCACCTGACGTCCCATGAGTCAGGGGGTGTTCCACTCTGGTTGGGGGTAAAAGGTGCTATTGCTGGCCTTCTGTGAACTCTGAGGATTGTCCCTAAAATCCTTTGCAGGATTCTTTCCTCAGCCTAGGGTACTTTTTCATAGGCATGCACTGATCAGAACTTAGCTAAAAATTTGAGGGGACCCTCTTCAGATCTCCAGTTCTCTCTGTGGAGCTCTGTCTTGTCTCATACTCTGCCTTGTAAACTCTACCCCATGACCTCCCTGTACCCCCAGCTCTATTTTCTCAACTCATGGAAATCTCCAAACTCCACCTGGATTCCCTGACTCCTTGCACTGCAGCCCGAAAAGTCACTCCAGGCAGTAGCTGAAGCAGGTGTAGGCTTACCTCATTTGTTTCCAGCTCTCAGAGATCCCTGTCCTTCACTGCCTAATGTCTGATGTATTGAGAACAATTGTCTTCTATATTTTGGGGAATGTTTTGGGTAGTTTCAGGTGACAGAGTAAGTCTGATCCTGCTTATTCCATCTTGTCCAGAAGTAGTTGTATTTTTTCATGTAAAAATCTGGCAATTTCTATAATACTATTAAACCATTATTTTTCACCCTTGGAGAAAGAAGTTCTGATTTACCTTGATATATAGCACCTGCACTTTTGTAAATAATAATATTTCCTGAAAATGAGAATATTTTATGCTAATTTTTATTTTGTCTAAGGTGTGGATTATATTAACAATTCTTTCATTGTTGGCTTTGGAAACCTGGATTGTAACTTCCCGCTTTATCTGTTCTCCTCTACGCCAAAATTGAAAAGAATCTGCCCCTTCCTTGGGATGGGAAATATAAACCTCTTCTTTCTACAGGGGTAACAGGTCACTCAGTCATTGCATGACTGAGTGCTGCCCAGTTTCGAAATTCCTGCCCCCACCCACACTTAGCACCAGCTAGAAGGAAAAATCTCACCCTCATGCTGTCTCCTCTTCACTTTCTCCCACCAATAGCCAACCCCAGGCAAACCACTGGCAATGCTAAGTAGGAAAATAGGTTGCCACTAGTACAATTTTCTAAAATAAACTTAGATTGATTTAATAAAAAATAAAGTCTGTTCAAGATCACAAAGATCTCAGCACATGTGCTCCCTGGGGTGTCCTGCTGTCTATTAGGATGTTGAAAAAACTCACGAAGTGCTTTCCATTAAGCTGAGAAGCTATCAAAGTTGTGTCCTACAATTATTTTCCTTCTTGTTTACAAGCATGAAGGTCATGGGTCTTCTCTGGTGTTGTAAATATGCAGGTTCTAATGCTGCACTGTTGGCTTGTTGTTATGTCAGTTAAGCTTTCCAGCTTTAAAATTAAACCAAGCTTTCCCATCCATTACAATCCTCTGGATAGTGACTGGATGGCTGCAGATGAATTTTTAATATTCACTTTCCATTTTCAAGGGCTGCATCCTCCCCAGTGCTCAGCCTTCGCACGCAATGCTCAGCCTTCACACGCAAACTGCTTGCATTCACCTTTGTGACAATGTAAGCTGACTGGCTTTCTCCTGGCGGCCTCTGACTTGCCAGTTGTCAGTGGGACCAGCACAGATTCTATCTGCCCCTAACCAGAGTTATGCAGCTAGGGAGATTGCTAAGGTGAGATTGTGATTGGGGCAAGATTTAGACAGCAGGGAGGTGTTCTGTTCTAGATTTAGAGTATGCCCCAAACCTGTGTTATCTGTGAGAGATGTTGCAGAGTGGTTCAGCACTGTGCGTAACAGGTAAGATCCCTGGCCGAGGAGTCAGGAGACCTGAGGTCCAGACCTGGCATGGCCCCTCCAGGGCAATGGATCACTTGAGGGCAAAGATGGAGCCTTATCCCTCTACACTCCCCACTGTGCCTCACACCATATCATCTGCAGAATACGTGCTCAATAAAAGTTGTCCCCCACAAACCACGTGACATGAAATCAGCTCTGTAGGTCATGGCAAGACACTAAATATTTCTGCTCATATATTTTATGCAGAGGAGGTACACCGGGGATATATTAGTCAGCGTTCTCCAGAGAGACAGAACCAATAAGATATGTATATAGATACATGAGAGGAGGTTTATTAGGGGTTTGGCTCATGAGATTATGAAGGTTAAGAGGGCCCATAATAGGCCGTCTGCAAACTGGAGACCCTGAGGTACCAGTAGTGTGGTTCAGTCCGAGTCCAAAAGCCTCAAAACCAGTCCGAGGCCAATGCCCTGACAGCCCAGAGTTGCCACTGGTGTAAGTCCTGGAATCCAAAGGCTGAGGGGCCTGGGGTTCTGATGTCCACGGATGGGAGAGAAGAGTGTATTCCAGCTCTAGCGGATAGAGAGATTCGCCTTTTCCCCTGCTTATGTTTTCTCTGGGCCTCCAACAGGTTGGATGGTGACCGCCCATATCAAGGGCCGGTCTTCCCCATCCAGTGCACTCAGGCTTACATGCTAATCTCCCCTGGAAACACCCTCACGGACACACTGCAAAATAATGCTTTACCAGATTCCTAGGTATTCCTTAATCTAGTCAAGTTGACACCTAAAATTAACCATCACCGGAGATATGACTCAACAGTTGGGGAGTGTACAAGGGCCAGTATTTCCACTTGTTTTTCACTTCGTTTGAAGACTCTGAAACGATCGATGAGCCCTGGGTTGAAACTCTTCATTCACTAATGCCAGTCTCCTGGCTTAGCTGGGCAGACATCAGAAAGCCGTCATAGGAGACCGGCGCTGTGCTTCTCCAGGAAGAGACAGCCCCAGACGAGCCAGCTCTGGCTGACTGTGCAGCGAGCTCTTTCTCAGACCAGCCCAGAAGCAACAGAAACACAGCAAGAAGCAGGGAATCAGAGATAACACTATCTTCCAGCATCGGAAGTGTGCAGAGGCCACGCACATGCCCTCATGTAAAGTGCACAGTGGCTCTTCCCGAGAAGGTGGGCGCAAGAGGTCGGCCGTCCACACTTCCTATCCTTCACAGCTTCTCCATGAGCTCCAGGTGGCCGCTGCCCTCTGCAAGTTTTCCATCTAATCACCCCATTAACCGCTTCCTTCCTAAGCAGATGAGCATTTTAGTTCTACAACATGCTGACTCTCAGGACAAGAAAGCAAAAGCAAACACCCATTCTACATAGGTCAGGCTGGCGTTCTGTCAGTCACCGTCTTTCATCATAAGCTCTCTGACCCCAAGGTGGCCTATGAGCCTGTGCCACTGTCTCTGTGTTCCATCCTTGGGATACCCTGACATATCGGTGGACTGGAAAGTAGGTGACCGAACTATACTTCAAAGGAGTCAACTATAGAAGTAGTTAAAAATTGACAGCAAAAGAAAGAGTCTTGTTTTTAGTGAAGACTGAAAATATGTCACTGACAGTACAATTATTATTTAAACTAGGCAAAGTTATGTTTGATATACACATTCGGCATCTCTAATCCAAAAATCCAAAATCCAAAATTCTCCAAAATCTGAAACTTTCGAGTACTGACATGATGCTCAAAGGAAGTGCTCATTGAGCATTTTGGATTTCAGGTTTTTAGATTAGGGATGCTCAACCGGTAAATATAATGGAAATATTTCAAAATCCAAAAAAAAAAAATCCAAATTCCCAAACACTTCTAGCCTCAAGCATTTTGGATAAAGGATATGCAACCTTTATTTAGAAAATGGCAGGGCCCTTTTCAGCTGAAAGCAATAGAGAACCCCACAACCAACCTGAAAAAGCTTTTCCTTTCCCAAGTCTTTGCATTGGGGCCTGGTCTTAGTCTATGCTGTGACTATTTGTCACAGGTGCAGCCAGCCAGGATCCCCAAACTAAGACTGGTTTCATAAAGTAGCTTGGTATCACAAAGTAGCTAAACTTTCACTTGGTGTGTTGATTTCAAAAGTTGATGTTCTTAGGAGAACCTCTGTCTTGGCTGAGAATGTCAGTATTTTGGTGGCCCCAGGAGTAGAAATGTGAGCTGAGTGTACCATTGCTCACTACAACACTGGGAATTCGAGTCTGTGAGTAAAAGCATTATAATCATGACACCAGTATCAAAGTTAGTGCCAAGAAGATTTCACTAAATCCTTTTATAGTGTCCATTTACCATTGAATTTAATTTCTAACCTGATAATGATGATAATGATGATAATCATAGTAATAATTATGTTAAAGGTGCGGTGCTAGGAGCCATCCCACCCAGAAATTAATCTAATGGCTAAAAGTACATGCTGATGTGAGTGCTCACTAATGTCCACAACCTCAAAGGCGACCCCGTGTAGCATACATTGCAATTAGTTTTAGTTCACTGAGCTGGAAGTATGTTGCATTATTTCCTCCAGGTTGCTAAAAGAAGTGCCGTCTATTGCAGCAGTGTCAGGCAGCTGTTCCTCAACACATTAATTAAAGCACTAGAGTGTTTTATAAAAATCACCAGCCACAACAATAAAATGCCAAACAGTAATTGTGAAAAAAAACATCTACCTGAGGCCTTAGGCTGTGTCTTAAAGTTTAGTGCAGACAGTAAAATTTCTCAACTTTTGTAGGTGGTATTTTGTTGGTAGTTATATTTGTTGTGTTTTCAGTACTAAGAATGTTGACATATGAAGTATATATTAAGATTGATTTGTTTACAACACGCACATTTTCTGGAATAACATGTACTCTGCTATCATAAAGACATTTTCTAAGAAGCAATCATTTCACATTCTGCTATTCTATTAAGTCATAATAATTTAAAATATGTCAGATGAGAGGTCACGTCTCAATCTCTTGAGATGACTTCTTAAAAGAAGGAAGATTTCATTAAAATCAGCATGGTTACCATTACACTAACAATCAGAAGTATTTAAACGAGCTAACCACCTTCTCTTTAAAAGGTGAGGTCGTGTGTGTACTCACGCCCATTACTCTACGGTGTCTTGTACATCAGGTGCTAACGAGACTGTCATTTTCTGGATTTTATATGTTGCTCCCTGATATTTTGGAGAGGGGAAAAAAGCAAAAGAGGAAGCAAGGACATTTGAAATATTAAAGTTGGTTGATGACTGTGTTGGTCAATGTCCATGTCATATCCTCTAGGAAGGTGACCTACCTGAGCAAAGGAAGGAATGTGCCTTTGGGATTTAAGTCCATTGTCCACCACAGAGGTTCTCTGACTGCTGTGGGTACAAGGTCTGTCTGAGCCTCCCATGGAGTGACGGGGTCCTGAGCAAGATGCTTATCAGTGGATCTTCGATCATGATGGAGGGCTTTCCTCTGTGCTGTTTCCTGCGGGCTTTCCTTCTTCAATCTTTAGCATGAAAGTCACCTCTCCTTAAGCTTCCCTCAACCCTGGCCCCAACGCCCCCAGGTGGAGCTCCTGGTTCCTTCTTCTTGGCCCCACAGTACCTCACGTTTGCCTGGCAGGAACCAGAGCTCTGAGGCCTCTGTGGGCACAGTAAGGAGCACAGACCTTCTCCTTGCTGCAGTGGGAAGCATCGGGAGGGTTCCACGCAGGACTGCCTCGCATGTGTAAAGAGGATTCTGGCTGTGGTGTAGAGAAGGGTGAGAGGGAGCCAGGCTTCCACTATAGCATGGGAAGTGACAGTGGCTGGCACTAGACCTTTAGCTGCAGAGGTGGCATGAAGTCACATTGAGGGCATTTGTTGGAGAGGACCTGACAGGACTTTGGTGTGGTAGGAATTTAAAGTCAGAAATCCCCGGAACAGAGGTGATCAGGGGTGGAACTTGAGCTTGAACTTGACATTGAAGGAAAGGGTGACTGGAAAGGGAGGGAATGCGGCATTTAGGCCTTACTCCCTGGTGCCCAGTTAAGAGGTTTCTAGTTCATCATAGTTTGACTTCTATCTAGATTGATTGATTGATTTCTCATTAGACATTTTCAAAGAGTAATTCTCTTTAAAGAAAAAAACCATCTTCAATCTCTCCAAGCAGGCCTAGAAGAAATGTCAGAAGCCATAAGGAATTTGGCAATTATTTTTTCTATACACTTTTGACTGAAATAAATGTTAGTACAGGAAGTATGTAAATCATAAATGTAGAGCTTAACGAGTATCACAAAGAGAACAAACCATGTAACCGCTAGTTTATTATGGTTTTTTGTATGGTATATCTTTTTCCATTCTTTTGCACTTTCTCTGATCTTTTGCGAGCCTGAGACCTTGCACTTAGAACCACATAAACGGAGCGAATAATTTCAGTCCCTGTCTGTGTTTTCCTTCTCAACCCTTGGGCAATTCCTGCTCTGACCCTTGTCCCTGATGAGCTCCTTCTGTCACAAGGAGCTGATGTCACGTTTGTGCTGAATGTTCTTTCACAGGTGATGATTTTTTTTTTTTTAACAGGATACCCAAAGCAGAGGACTGCGGCTCCTCGAAATGGGTTTTCACCCAAGCCCGACTTGCAGGCCCGCGAGGCCGAGCGGCAGCTAGTCCAGAGGCTGAAGGACAGGTGTGAGCTGCAGGCCAGGCAGCTGGGCCTCGTGCGGGGGCAGCTCAGGAGGGCCATCTGCGGCTTCGACGTGCTCGCTGTGACTGCGCAGCATTTCTTTGGAAAGGTGAGGCTATGTTTGGTGAATGTTGAAGGGCTTTTTGTTGTGCGGGGGAGGGTGATGGTAGTGGTTGTGTGTGAGTGTTTCAGTTTTGGTTTTGAGTTTTGATTAGAGTTGAGTTTTGATTTTCAGAAGGTCATACAAAAACTCCTGCAGCATCCTACAGCGTTTTGGTGCCCAAGTTTATCCTTATGTGTGAAAGAAATTAGTGTGGGAAGAATGATTAATAACCTTCAGTCTAAAAGATAAAATGACATAAAAAAAGAAAGAAAAGGATATCCATGAACATTTTCAAAGGTGAGATCTTTGAAGAAAACGGAGCATGTGATTGTTTGCATGTTAGAGCCGAGATGGCCAGATTCCGAAATTTCTGCTCATTTCAGATCCCAGAGAGACAGGGCCACAGTACCGTTCCCTTTCATTATTGACAGGAGATCAGATGTGCCAGGCAGGGGGCTCTCCACAGGGCCACGCTCACAGTGTCCTCAGAGCAGCATGGAGTGGGGTTAGGGGTTCTCCCTGCACCCTCAGTTTTTCTGAAAATGCAGAGAGGATTGGTTTCTTCTCAGCAAATGTCTGGTGCTCCTGGGGCCCTCTGGACCCTGAGTCTGTAGCTGTGGAGCAGATAAGCTTCCCAGCCTCTCACTATAGAACAGAGGGAATGACAGCGTCATTCTCAGGAGAAGACATTCTCAGGAGAGAAGATGAGCATTTACCTGGGAGATTGAAACATTATGAATAAGTGTTTTGAGTTTCAGACATGGATCTTCTGGTGTCTGTAAATGGGAGGAAGTAAAAATGCTGTATAAATGCTCTCCAAGTAGGAAAGGTGACTGACTAAATGTCTGGCCAATTTAAAGAAGAAAAACAGAAGAAAGTTAAACAGAGCCATGACCTCTGGCTTCTTCCTTTATTTATCATCTAAACTTCAGAGTATGGAGGACTCTTTGGCCTTTTACAATATCCTGCACTTTCCACCCCCCTCCACTACAGAAGCCTGGGCTGCTCTTTTTTGATGTTCTTTTCTTTATTGCTTAAAGCTTTCAGCAGAAAGAGCCATTGATCAATTTGTCATTGTAACGAATGACAAGATGATACACAGCACCACAGTTTCAGTTTTACCATAGTCTCAGCCTCCTCCCCAACCAAAATTTTAAAGAGCCATTGATCAATTTGTCATTGTAACGAATGACAAGATGATACACAGCACCACAGTTGCAGTTTTACCATAGTCTCAGCCTCCTCCCCAACCAAAATTTCAACACCAGCAGCAAATGACCAACTTGAATTTCATATCTTTCTTTCTGGTCTAGCAATGTTGGTGTCAGCCTTGAACGACTGACGTAGCCATGCCCCCACCCCTGTAAGAATTAAAGTTACGAACACATGTTTGAGGTGCCAGAGAGGTCTCACTTGCCATGGTAAATGTTGAACATTTTTCTTATTCGAGCAGGAGTGGTCTGCTCTTTTGTTCTTCAGCTGGATGCATATTTTCCACTTTCCGTCAAGTCTTTAATACAGAGAGGAAAACAGGGCGTTCGTTGCAGATCAGTGATCACGTTTATGCTGTTACTCTGCCTGCACTGGCAGGTCCTCCTTCATGCCTCATCCACAGAGTCAAAATGACCCCTTGAGAAAGATTTCATGTGGATGAACATGTCGGTAGACATTGATATAACATATTGGTAACTTATGCTGTGCTTTACATTTGGAGCTTTTAGACCCTACTTTGGTCATTGCAGCAGGGGAAGGAGTTACTGTGCCAGAATTAAGGGTCAACTGCATTTCTGTGTCCCAGGAAAATTCCTGTTGGCCCATGGACCATGAGTTTAGTTTCTCTGTAGCATGTACGTGGCTCTTAGATCAGAGAAAAGAAAGGGCCAGAGGTAATCTGTAGGCATCTCTATTGGACTTCTCTGCTCTTGGCATGACATTTCAGTAAGAGGGGTGGTGGACTGGAACTTCATTTTCTTTGTAGTAAATCATAACCAGCAATTCCAGACAGACCCATAAAAAGCCCATGGCATTCACCTCCCACACAATGTACTCTTTTTTCTGTCTTTCTGATCTCTACTCTCTCTCCAAATAAACCCCAGAAGGAAAAAATAGATATGTTTGTTTTTTAAAAAGTCCCTAATTGAATATAGTCAGTGGCTTCCATTCAGGCTGTTATGTTTTCCACGTGGTTTAAGATGATGGACTGGAGAGTTTGCCATGCTAGACAAGAGATATGAGATGGGGTGGAGACCTGCTAAAATACAGGCAAAGCAGCCTTGAAACCTCCAGTGATGGAGCCCTCTGAAGCTACAAGGGCTAGAGAACCTGAGGTGCCCCATGTCACTCTTGTGGGAAACGGTTGTGCTGTTTTTGTGCATGAGGAATGGGCATAGCCAAGCATGCCACGTATGAAGAAGCAGGGCCTCTGTCCCCAGCCTGAAAATGCAGTCTCCTTTGCTCTTCTGGTTAGAAGACCCTGCCAGAACCCCATCCTCTAAGTGATACACATGTATCTGTTGTACACTGTAGCATATTTGTCTGCAAAGCATGGCATAGTGGAGAGAGGGCACAGTGCCAGCCAAGAGTCAGTCCCATCTCTGCCTCCCTCCAGTGGTGAGATCTTGAGCATGGTTCTACCCCTCCGTGAGCCTCACCATCATCACCAATAAAAATGGTGTCTTTGTCCTTGCTCAGCCTCCCCCTGGCTGAGTCACCTCTGACCACTGATCCTTGAGTCTCAGTTCCCTCCATTTCAAATAGGATTAGCCATAACTCTTCACAAGGTTATTGTGAGAATGTAGTGAATTAGCGGGAGAAGGCACTTACAACAAATACCCAATAAAACATTCTTTTTTGAGTACAAGGAAATCTGACAAGACCTGCCTCGAGGATTTTACTCTCAAGCAGGATAAGACATATATGAGGTGTATAAAGTGAAAACATAATCCTAGCCACTCTTATTTCATTATTCATGTCCATAAAGGGTTTGACCTGGCTGTGCTTTAACAGCAGAAATCATTTTCTAGTCTAGTTCTCCAGTTGCTGCTATGTATTTTTTTCCTGAATGTGCTGATGCCATTAAGTATGGGTTGGAAGTAAGTCTCATCACTAGAGAAAAGGAATTAGAAGCCTAGATAAGAATCTCGCTTTTCTGCCCTGTGTTTTGCTGCTCCTGGCAGAGCAGCTGTGAAAGTTGTCATCGCTGAGGCTGTGACACCTCAGCCCGGCATCCAGGGATTCTAACATGCCACATTTAGGTGCCAACAGCAGCCTCACGCTTGTGCTGGTTTTAGGCAGCTCTCCCTGCAGCAAGGCATGTTCCTCATCATAGGCCAAGCAGATTTGCTGAACTGCATGGTCCCACACCTACACGTGGTGTAGTAATGAGTGTGACTCTCAGGGATTTCCACTTCTCAGGGTCAACTTGCATGGTTTTTATCTTTCTCTTGCTGCGTGGTCCTCAGGAATGCTACTCTTTAGCAGCCCCCGGTGGCGAATCCGTGAAAGAATCCAGATGTTGGTCCTACTGTAGAAAGATGCCTTGCAGCATTGAGACATTACATTTGCGGGTGCATTTATTTTCATCTTATTTTTAGGAAGATTTATTATACCCAAATACCCATCATCTATGAGGGTACTTCAAAAAGTTCATGGAAAGTTTTGTATTACCTTTCACTTCTGTTTTTCCACCAACTTTTTGAAGTATCCTTATATATTTAACACTTAACATTCTGCTACATTTGTTTTGTCCTATGTTTTGTTGTTGCTGTTAGTTAGAGGTGTAACTTTTTAATATATTTTACATACTTCAACTTCAACCTTTCAACTTCAATTCACTTATTTTAATAGAGGATCTTTATCAACCCTGACTCTACCATATGAAAAGGTCTATGGAGGATTTAAAAAGTAAAAAGCAAGGCTCCTAAACAATAGAGCTCTTATTTACTGACCATCTACTATGTCCTGGGCACATGATATACATTATTTTAACCTCACAACAACACTAACTGGTGTAGATATTATTGTCCCGTGACATTATGGGAAACTGAAGCTCAGGGAGATTGTGTAGGCTCTGAAGACAACATAATTAGAAGATGATAGAACCAAGATACAAATACAGGTCAATTTACATCCCACATCCATGTTTTTCCACTATATTATGATGCTGCCTTCTCCCTCTCCTCCAGCTCTCAAGGTGCTTTGATGTAGTTAAGGGAGAGCAGGAGAGGGAGACATAATTGCAAAACAAGTGGACCAGCATCTATAAGTTAAACTCTTATGCAGTATGCTAACAGAAATTTAACCTGTTGGCACACAAAAAATGCTCTGTGCTCAAGTCAAAGCCCAATTATGGTGAATGGTAAGGAAGTGGTCTGAGGAGACTTGGAAGAGTGAGAGTTGGAGGGGGCAGGATTTGGGTGAGTAAAGAGGAAAGAAGAGCTTATGTGGGTAGGGAACGCCCAGAGCCTGCTGTGT
This sequence comes from Galeopterus variegatus, assembly GCF_000696425.1. Taxonomy (NCBI): domain Eukaryota; kingdom Metazoa; phylum Chordata; class Mammalia; order Dermoptera; family Cynocephalidae; genus Galeopterus; species Galeopterus variegatus. The sequence goes on along the minus strand of NW_007729275.1, from coordinate 26,724 downwards.
GCAAAGTGGTGCCCCGCTTCCTACTTTAAGCTCTTTATAAGTTAGTTGATGGTTTGTGAATAGAGAGTTAGGCACTGGGGAACTGTTTTTAAAAGTGCAGTGATTGCACTATAATGGATTGCAAACTCCTCACCGTGCAGCTGGCCCAGACTTATCTGTAATGCTCAACAGCACCTTTGTCCAGGCAGGGCAGGGTATAGGTGAAGGGGGAGGAGAGAAGAAACAGAGGTAGAATCCTCTTCTAAAATAAATACTTACTTGCTTTAGCCATTTAATGCATTCAGATTTTACGTTCAGGGATTCATCAGGACAAATGTCTGCCCTTGAGCTCCAAAAGCAGAAGTGAAGCCATTATGTCCACCAGCCAAAGGATTTCATATCTGAGAGATTTTCCCACTGAGTGGAGCTCTCAGAGCGGTGATTACACCTGCTCAGAATTGAAAACAGTAAGCTCTTTGTTGCTTCCTAAATCCAAAAGATGGCTATTTGAATATAGTGTTTTGTGCCCCTCCCCCTTACAAACAATGCCCCGAGATTGTCTTCTTGTCCCTTAATTTTATCTTGAATAACTAAAGGCTTAAAGAAACTGTGAGTACTTAGGTTGGCATTTCTGACATTTATTCAGCATATAAAGTGGTGGAAAATGTTGTGAAGTGGTGAACTTGAGGTCAATTAATGGTTTCAATGATTGTTGTTCTGAAAGAATGTTATGTCACCAAAGTAAGTGCTCCATGGTGCTCTGCTGAAAGAACCATGAGCATTTGCTTTTTCTCTTAGGACTCTAGCTTAAGGAATTTCTTAGCACAACCCCCAAATATCAAAATCCTCCCAATAACAAGAGATAGAATCCCCCAGCTAAGTCAAGCAGCTCTTTGAAGTAGTAAGAACACCTAGCCTGGAGTGTCAGTAATGGAAAACATCATGGTAGGTAGAAAATAAAACTAATAACAGCAAAGTCTTCTCCACTTTTATGGAAGATCCTCAGTACTGGAGCCTTATAAAACCCAACTTTATTAGTGATAGTATGAATTTCATAATAAGGTACAGTAAAATAAGAATAGTTACTTGACTAAGGTAAAAATTGATTGACCCCATTCAGTTCATCTCCCCAATGCTTTGTCACAAATGGTTTATTTATTAAAATTAAGTGACACTCTTTGGAAGGCAGATGGATGCCATGGAGGAAGAAAGGGGAGCTTCACCTGCTTCTTTAGAGACTAGGCCCACAAGCTTTCCCAAGACCTGGTGGGAAATTGTTTAAACTTCTGTAGTAAAAGCGCATGCCTTTAAAATATGCTGGGAGGACCCTACACCACCACCAATGGAGGAGGCACCCAGGCAGGGAGGAGAACAGGCCAACCATGCACCAGACCCCTGTCCTGCCTGCACAGAAGGCAGGACCCCACACCACACTGCCGCTGATGGGCGAGGCACCCAGGCCGACAGGAGAATGGACTAGCCACCCACCCAGACCCACCCTGCCTATGCAGAAGAACCCCACATGCCACACCACCAACATGAGGCTTCACATAGCTTTCGCAGAGGCGGTCCACAACAGCCACCACCACAGCTAATACTGTTGCAAGGATGGCTCACTGCTTTAGTAACATCCATGACCACTGTGCAGGTGACCCACCACATATTTGAATTCAGTGATACAAGGAGAGTCACTGGAGGAGCCTGGAAAAAGGGGAAGAAACCTTTCCCCTCAAAGTCCACTCCAGAGTAATAGAAAAAAGCAACTGATCTACCAGATGACCAAAAATCAACATAGAGATACTAGAAATTCAAAAAAGAATCAGAAAATATGATACCAGCAAAGGTATTCATTAACTCTCAAGTACCAGACCCTATAGAACAGGAAACCCTTGCAATGACAGAAAAGGAATTCCAGTTAAGTATCTTAAGGAAACTCAATGAGATAAAAGAGGACTCTGTAAGACAGCATAATGAAATGAGAAAAAAATATCCAGGATATGAAAGTTGAAGTTTACAAAAAGATTAATACCTTAAAAAAGAATGTAGTAGAACTCTTGGAACTGAAAATGCATTCAATGAAATAAAAACACAACCAAGAGCTTAAGCAGCAGATTAGAACAAGCAGAAGAAAAAATTTCCAAACTCAAAGATGGTCTTTATGAAATAACCCAGGCAGGTTAAAAACAAAAAAAAGAAAAAAGAATTAAAAGAAAACAAAAACAAAGAGTCTCTAAGAGAGCTAGCAGACAACCTTAAGTGCACAAACATCTGCATCAAGGGTGTTCCTGAAGGGGAGGAGGAAAGTAAAGGCATTGAAAATCTATTAAGTGAAATAATAATGGAAAACTTCCCAGGTATAGGGAGAGACACAGACTTTCAGATCCAGGAAGATCAAAGATCCCTAGTTTCAATCAAAAAAGATCCTCCCTGAGACACATTGTAGTAAAACTGGCAAAGCTCAAAGACAAAGAGAGAATCCTAAAAGCAGCAAAAGAAAAGCATCAAGTCACATATAAGAGAGCCCCTATTAAACTAACAGCAGACTTCTCAACTGAAACTCTACAAGCAAGAAGAAAATGGGTGACATATGAAAAATACTAAAAGAAAAAAACTGCTGGCCAGGAATACTATACCTGGCAAGACTATCCTTCAGAAATGAGGGGGAAATAGTGTATTTCCCAGATAAACAAAAACTGCAGGAGTTCAACACCACATGGCCAGTCCTGCAAGAAATTCTCAAGGGCGTCCTGTGTCTGGAATTCGAAAAACAGTTATCACTACCATCAATACACAAGAAAGAACAAAACCCACTAGTAAAACACAAATGCAAATGAGAAAGACAAAAAGAAACTAAATCTTACCACCTCAAGAAAAACCCACAAATAATCAAAGGAGAAGAAAGGAACAAATTATACTCAAAACATCTAAACAAAAAGCCATAAAATGCCAGGAATGAGATAATACATCTCAATAACAACCCTAAATATAAATGTATTAAACTCCCCACTCAAAAGACCCAGACTGGGGGCCGGCCTGGTGGCGCACTGCGCTAGTGCGCCACTTGGGAAGTGCGGCAGCGCTCCCGCCGAGGGTTCGGATCCCACATACAGACCGGTTCCCGCTCACTGGCTGAGCGAGGC
>NW_007729275.1:9773-22605 GCF_000696425.1 Galeopterus variegatus | reverse complement strand
CCGAGGGTTGCGATCCCGTTGCCGATCCCGGTCCGGTACGGGGGCGACACTGAGGGTTGCGATCCGTTGCCGGACACGGAAAAAAGACAAAAAAAAAAAGACCCAGACTGATAGATTAGATTGAAAGCAAGACCCAAATATATGCTGTATTTGAGACTCATCTCACCAGTAAAGATGCACAGAGACTAATAGTGAAGGTATGGAAAAAGACGTACCATGCAAATGGAAACCAAAAATGAGCAGGGGTAGCTATTCTTATATCAGATAAAATAGACTTTAAACCAAAAACCAGGAAAAGAGACAAAGAAGCCCACTATATAATAAATAAAGGGATTGAGTCATCAAGAAGACATAAAATCACAAATATATATGCACCCCACTCTGGAGCACACAGATATATAAAGCAAGCACTATTAGACCTAATGAAAGAGATAGACCCCAATACAATAACAGTGGGGGGCCTGAACACCTCCCTCTCATCATCAAACATCATGCAGGCAACAAATCAACAGAGAAGCACATGATTTAAACTATACTTTAGGCCAATTGGACCTGGCAAATATTACAGAATATCTCATCCAACAACTACAGAATATATATTTTTCTCATCAGCACATGGAACATTCCCCAAGATAGACCACATGTTAGGTCACAATATCAAATCTCAAAAACTTAAAAAATCAAAACCATCTCAACTGTCTTTTCAGACCACAATGAATTAAATCTAGAAATTAATAACAATGAAACTCAGAACTCTATACAAATACATGGAAAATAAACAACAGGCTTTTGAATGACCGATAGGTCCAAGAAGAAATTAAGCAGGAAATCAAAAAGTTTCTAGAAAACAACAGAAATAAAGATACATCATATCAAAACAAGGAATACTGCAAAAGCAATACTAAGAGGAAAGTTCATAGTAGTAAATGCTTCCATCAAAAAATAGAAAGATTTCAAGAAAAAAATTAACTCTACACCTAAAAGAACTAGAAAAAAAAGAACAATCCAATCCAAAGTTAGTAGATGGAAAGAAATAATTAAGATTAGAGCAGAATTAAATAATATAGAGACGCCAAAAACAATACAAAACATCAATGAAACAAAAATTTGTTTTTTGAGAGGACAGACAAAACAAAACAAAAACAAAATAGACCATTAGCTAGGTTAACAAAAAAAAAAGAAGAGAGAAGAACCAAATAACAAAAATCAGAATTGAAAGAAGAGACATTACAACTTATTCTCCAGAAAATCATTAAGACTATTATAAACAACTATACACTAACAAATTTGAAAAACTGGAGGAAATGGATAAATTTCTGGACACATACAAACTACCAAGACTGAACCAAGAAGACACAGAAAACCTGAACAGACCAATAATGAGCAACGAGATTGCCCCCGCAATGTTCACATTCAGTCCAGTGATGACCACCAGGCCTCCACCGGGTTGGGGAGGCTGCTGAGAGCCTCGGCCACACACCCCCAAAATCTACATCCAGCCAGCCACAATCGAGCCACTGCTGGAAACCCCCTGGGCTCCCCTGCCAGAATGAGGGGAGTGCCACAGGCCTCAACCATGCCCCCCCGCCTCCTCCTCCCATCCTAGCCTCCTCCCTTTTCCCCCTTCCCCTCCCCCCAATTGCTCTGCAACATCTTAGAATGTAAAAAATAATAATAATACTAATAAGTAAATTTTAAAAATATATACTACAAAACTATAGTAACAAAAATGGCATGGTACTGACATAAAAATAGACATTCAGACCAGTGGAACAGAATAGAAAACCCAGAGATCAACCCACAGACTTATGGCCAATTGATATTTGAAAAAGGCAACAAAAACATACATTGGGGAAAACACAGTCTCTTCAGTAAATGGTGCTGGGAAAATTGGACATCCATGTGCAGAAGAATGAAACTAGAATGCACCTCTCACCATATACCAAAATCAACTCAAAATGGACTAAAGACTTACGTATAAGACCTGAAACTGTAAAACCACTAAGGGAAAATATAGGGGAAACATTTCAGAAACTAGGACTGGGCACAGATTTTAGGAATGAGAGTCTAAAAGCACAAGCAACAAAAGAAAAAATAAACAAATGGGATTATATCAAACTAAAAACCTTCGCACAGCAAAGGAATCAACAGAGTGAAACAACAACCTACAGAGTGGGAGAAAATATTTGCATGCTATACATCTGACAAGGGCTTAATATCCAGAATATGCAAGGAACTAAAGCAATTACACAGTAAAAAAACAACCCAATTAAAAAAATGAGCAAAGGAGCTGAATAGACATTTTTCTAAGGAAGACAAGCAAATGACCAAAAGGCACATGAAATAACACTCAACATAACTCATCTTCAGGGAAATGCAAATTAAAACCACATTGAGGGCCAGCCCGGTGGCGCACTGCTGCAGTGCTCCACTTGGGAGCGCGGCGGCGCTCCCACCGAGGGTTCGGATCTCACATACAGACCGGTTCCCGCTCACTGGCTGAGCGAGGTGCGGGCGCAGCGCCGAGGGTTGCGGTCCCGTTGCCGGTCCCGGTCCGGTACGGGCGCGACACTGAGGGTTGCGATCCGTTGCCGGACACGAAAAAAGACAAAAAAAAAAAAAAACCACATTGAGATATCACCTTAATTAGGCAGACAGGCTATAGTCAAAAAGACGGAGAATAACAAATGCTGGTGAGGATGTGGAGAAAGGGAAATGCTCCTACACTGTTGGTGGGACTGTAAATTAGTACAACTGCTATGGAAAACAGAATGGTGGTTTCTCAAACAATTACAGATAGAGCTACCATACAATCCAGCAATCTCACTTCTAGGTATTTACCCAAAAGAATGGAAAACATCATGTCGAAAGGATACCTGCACTCCCATGTTCATCGCAGCTCTGTTCACAATAGTTGAGATATGGAACCAACTTAAATATTCATTGATAGATGACTGGATAAGGAAAATCTCGTATATATAAACCATAGAATACTACTGTGCCATAAAAAGTAATGAAATTCTGCCATTCACAGTAATATGGATGAGCTTGGAGAAAATTAAGTTGAGTGAAATAAGCCAGGCACAGAGGGAAAAATACCACCTCCTCACTCATAAATGGGAGCTAAGAGAGAGATAAGGAAGGAAAGAAAGACCACAGTATTGCGTTGGACTTGAAGAGAGAGAGAGAGAACAGACCTAAGGTTGCAGAGAAGGGTGGATGGGGGAGGGAGGTCAGGCATTAATTGGGTGGGGGACACAGGGAATAATTGCAATTTGTGGTAATGGGCATGCTGATAGTATCGATTTGGCCATCACATCCTGGGCACAAGTGGTGACGGTCATCTTTGTACCCAATGAATATGCAGAACCAATAAAGTAAAAAATAATAAATTTTAAAAATAATAATAGAAAAATAAAAATAATAAAACAAAATATTCTGGGATGCTGTGGAATATGCCGGGTATGGACGCAGCGCTGAGGGAGTCTGGAGGAAGGAGAGATGCCTGAGGCCCAGGAACCCTCCAGAGAGAAGGGAGCCTCGTGAATGGGGCCTCAGAGAGCAAATGCAGTCTCATCAGGCAGAGGAGGGGGAAGCAAGTGATCCAGGCAGCAGGAAGAACGTGAGCAGAGAACAAATGGCACAGTGCTGGGAAAGGCCAGGGCTGTTCTGCGGAGGATGAAGACTAATTTGCCTAGAGCTTGGAGTGTGGGCCTGACCATAAGTGGGAATGAGGCTGGAGAGCTGGGGCCTCGAAGAACAAAGTAAAGACTCTTTTTGAGGCAGTCGGGGGACACTGAGAGTTTTGGACAAAACACTGACGTGTTGTAAGCTGCGTTATAGGAAGATTAATATGGTAGCAGGGTGGGAGACAGATGACAGGAAGAAAACTCCAAGCAGAGCAAACAATTAGGAGGCTCTGCTAGTAGAGTAATAATCCAGGCAAAAAGTGAGAGGGTCAGGGGGATCAGGGGTCTCGAGGGAAAGGAGAGGCAGAGACAGGACCTGAGGACCCAGATCGTGAGCCTGGCAACTAAGTAGGTTGGTTGGGCTTTCAGAGGCTTGCAATGCCCCAGAAGACAAAAGATGAACCCTCTTCACCCCCGCCCCAACAACCCCCATGTGGCAATCACAGAACTGTAGAATGTTAGTGCTAAGAACTTAGGAAGCATGTGTGAATGGAGCTCAGAAATGTTTCAAGGGGTCATGGACTCCCTTTAAGAAATCTCTGGAACTGTGTATTTTAATGCATCAGTTAAACCTCAAGGTCCAGGGGAAATAAAACAACAGTAAGGGATGTTGGAGTTGATGGGCATTTTCTCCCCAAGTATATTTCTAACTCAGATATCACCTGTCCCTTTGAAATAGTGTGGAACCCCACTCCATGTTCCAGGGGTATCCAGTGTCTCTCCCCTCCTTTCCAGGAGTTTCAGTGTGGCTCTGAGTTGCTGCTTCTCTTAAATCGATTCCATGTGTGGTTTCTGCCATCCTGCTTGTGCTGAATATTCACGCAGCATCCCTCCAGAGCGGGCACAACCTCCTTGTGATTTCCGGGATTATTTCTGCTTTATGATGCTGAGGTCTCCATTAGGGAGTTAAACAGGGGTCTAGATGTCAGGAGAGAAAGGGAATGCTCTAGAGAAGTGAACTTGGAGCTATTTATATAGAAGTGACGTAAAAAGGAATAAGATTAACAGGAGCATGAACACAAAGGATGGAAGAAGACACGGGACAGCATCTTGGGAAATGTCTGTGCTTCCCAGATAGGAGCCAGTGTAGGAGCAGGGTCAGGAAAGGAGACAGGGGAGGTGGTGAGAAATGTTGGTGAAAACAGGAGAATCCCACCTCGCAGAAGCCAAAGGAGGAAGGAATTTCTGGAAGACTAGAGTGATTACAATACCAGGTACCAGACAGAGGATGAAAAGGATGTGGAATGAGGAAGTACCCTAGAGTTTGGCAGTTTGAGAGGAGTATCTGTGAAGAGGTAAGGACAACCAAATTTTCCTGGTTTCTCTGCAATCAAATGATTTAGCAATGTTTGGCCTCCCTTCAGCCCGCAGTGAAGCCAGGTTTTTACCCTGCAAGAAATGGCAATGGTGCCATCTACAGAGCATTGCCTGGAAATGAAAATCTGTACCCAGAGGAAAGTCTTGCCAAACATTACCTTAAATTCCAGGCAATTTTGCAAAAAGCAAGTGCTATTTTCCTCTTCTTCACTAAAGAGTGAACTAAAGACCTGCCTTTTCCACAAACTTAATTGAAACTAGGTTTGAAATAAAAAACCCACAGCTCCTCTCATTTTTCATTTTATTTCTGACAAATTACTAAGACAGCACGAATAAGATTTATGTGGTACACGGCAAGCAGTTTACCTATGAGATAATTCGTAAAAACAATTATATATTGAATCTAACATTCAAGATGATCTATACCTGTAATTCAGTCCCTGGAGACAGTGAACGCCCATCACTTCTGCCCTTCCAGGAACAGAAAGAGAAACACTTCCAATCCCGAAGTAATAAAACATGACAGTGTTCGCTTGAAAACGAAGACTTATCACAAGTACTGAGCTGACAGAATAGATGGGGGGTGATATTATTTCTCAAATTCTTCTTCTATAAAATTTTCCCAATTTTTGTTTTGGTTTAAAAGAAACCCACAGCCAGAATTCTATATTTATTTTAAAAGCGTGAAGGAGGAAGAAAATGAAGGGGAAAAAAAGAAACAAAGAAATACAACAAGTGGAAAACAGTTACAAAGATGGTCAATATTAATCCAACTATGTCAGTAATCACTTTCTATGCGAGTGGTCTAACCACACCAATTAAGAGACAGAGCCAGCAGTCAGTTGGGTTTTTTAAAAAACCCAACTATATGTTGTGCATAAGAAACCCAACTGAATATAACCCAGATTAGAAGTAAAGGGAGAAAGAAAGATATACTCTGCTAACACTAATCAAAAGAGAGCTGGAATAGCTATATGAATTTCAGACAAAACATACTTCAGAACAAGAAAGTTTATCAGGGGTAGAGAGGAGCACTACATATTGGTAGAGGGGTCAATTTGCCATTAAAAAGCATGAAGGTAACTGTTGATATTTTAGGTTGACTATTGGCATCCAGTGTCTTGTGCATTCAGCTGATGTAAAATTATTGCAGCCCTGAGAGCCCTGTTGCTTCAACCTCAAAAATCTGTGTCTGGGGTGCTGCTATGTCCTTTATATTTGTATGCACATTATCTCAATTAATCTTCACATTAACCTTTCGATGTAGGTATTTTGATGCCCATTTTATAGATAACTCAGGTTACTTTGATCAAATAATGTTTCATTCATTATTTCATTCACCAGATATTTATCAAACACCTGCTAGGTCTCAGAATAATAAAACGGATATAACACAGGACCTCCCTTCAAGAAATCGCAGTCAACTATCCTACCAAATTGTTGCAAAACACCTCCTCATTTGATCCTCTCAGCATTGCCAAAAGATAGGCAGGAGAGCTCTTAGTATTCCCATTTTCCAGATAAAGAAACAGAGAAAGAAAAGTTGTTCCTTGCCTGAGGTCTCATAGTCAGTAAGCCTAGAATCAGGACTTCGTGCCCACAAGTTCTGGAGACCTAATGTACAGCATGGTGACTGTAGTTAATAATTCTGTACTGTATATTTAAAATTGGCTAAGAGAGTAGATCTTAAGTGTTCTCACCACACACACACACACACACACACACACACACACACACACACGGTAACTATGTAAGGTAATGGATATGTTAATTGGCTTGATTGTGGTAATCATTTCAAATGAACAGACACAATTTGTACAATTGTACATATGTAACTTTTATTTATCAATCGTACCTCAATAAAGCTAGAAAAAAAGAAAGACTTCGTGCAGATCTCCTGTCTCCAAATCTAGTGTGCACCTTCCACTATTCCAACTATGGTATTTTATTGACAAGGACATGAAATTGACTTACCGTGTTAAGTTCATCAGTGGTCAGAATGATGAAGAGGGGAGATTTGCCTATCAGTGCAGCTGGATGAAGCCATGTGGGCCATTTATTGCAAACCCCTGCCTCTGACCAGGGCTGCATGGAAAGTGACAGTTCTCTAAATACCACCTGGGTATTAACACTTGACCTTTCCTTAGGCAATGGTGAGAGTGTTTCTGCTTTGATTTTCCTTATCCCTGTATCAGTCTAGCAACACCAACAGACCAAAATATCAATGCAAAATAGCATCTTGACCTTATGCTGAGATGTCTCACTTCTGACAGTGAAGAGCAGTATTCAGTGTCTACAACAGTAAGCCAAGCTCCATCCAGCAATTTGGCACTGTGAGTGAAGAAGCACTAATATCTTTTTGGTTTCTTGCTGATCTAAATTTCCAAATGCTAGGTGGCGTGGTAGCTATGTTGAGATTAACTATGAGGTTGGCCAGAAGCTCAGCACTCTATCCCACACCTCGGGACTTAGACCCATCCATGGAAGCTGTCCACCATGCCCAGGACAAGCCATGAAAGAGGTTCAGGTGTCACAGCAGGTGGCTGTTAAGTGACACCCACAAGATGCTATGTTTTCCTAAAAAGCAAAGGCCTGAGTACTTTTTCAGACCTGAGATATTCCAATTTTTTTCTTCCTTCTAAGGTCATAATTTTTTTCTTCAGATCTTTATGTATATTATTGGCAATGAGCAGCTCTTCAGAAAGACTGTATCTTATATAAAGACCCAACACACAAACTAAGCAGGTGATCCAAAAGATCTTAATTAAGTTCCGGTTCTGGGTAAGACAGAGGAAGCACAGTCCACCCTGCCTCTCCTACAGAATGCAGCTGTGAAACCTGGCAGCATGCATGGAACAGCTATTTGAGGACTCTGAAAGGGAATATATATAGCATGCATATTCGAAAGAAGATCAAAATTTGAAATATCATAAAACTGGTGATGAATTTACAAGTTTTATCCTTCAGTATTCCCTGGCCTGAGCTCAATGCAGCTGGAAACCTGGAAGTGGACACCTGGACATGGACAGAGAGCTCTAGGAAAAGCCCTCTAGTTCTGGCTGGAGAAGTGAGAAAGGGAGCTTTTTGGGTGAGGAAGCTATTCCGTATTCTGATCGTGGTGGTAATTACATACATTTATACATGTTTTAAAATTTATAGAACTGTACACAAAAAAGTCACCCACACAAAACACAAAGACAGTGTTACTGTATGTTAATTTTTTTAATATATTTTTTAAAAGAAAAAGATTACACTTCATGTGGTCATTTTCTTATTGTCCTTTGAGTCTTATTCATTCAAAATTTACAGGAAAGGCAAATATATTAGTGTTTGGTGAGGAGGGTTCTCCTTTCTTCATAGGAACAGGTTGGATCTGTTTCAGGCTCGTGTGGCAGTGCTGACTGAGTAGAATTCAGTGCATTCACAGCTGTCTCTTGACCCCTCCCCCCACGTGGGCAGCCAGGCACATGGGCACCTGGGCACCTTCCCCATAGCAGGGGCCATTTGGCTCAGCAAGGACTCATGTTCCCAGCTTCTCACTGAAAAGGAAGATTTGAAAAGGGCAATGAATCTGCACAGAAATTAATCTCCAGTCTTCCATTCACCTTCAATTCGATGGAAATGATCCAAGCTGGGAAGGGGGAGAGTGTTCCAGAAAAATCCCAAAATCTCAGCATCAGTCTGTTTTGCACATGTCTCAGGCAGAGTCCTAGAGGTGGAACTAACACTCAGCGGGACCCACATAATTTGGGGATCCCAGAGGGGTTGGAGAGTGTTCCAGAAAAATCCCAAAATCTCAGCATCAGTCTGTTTTGCACATGTCTCAGGCGGAGTCCTAGAGGTGGAACTAACACTCAGCGGGACCCACATAATTTGGGGATCCCAGAGGGGTGGGCACCCGGACCTTGCTTGCCCCATGTGGACCCCTGATGGTTACAAACCTCACTGGTGTCCCTGGAGCCACGGTGGATTGACAGTGGCAGAGTAGAGGCTGCGAGAAGCTCAGAGAGGGTGGATCCTGTGCCCCGGAGAAGGGTCAAAACAAGAGAGGACAGGAGACCTACATGGGCCTGACAACAAAAGGCCACCTCCCAGCGCACGTGAGAACACAGCAGGGACTGCAGTCCTCATGGCATGGTTATGCACAGTGGCAGGTGTGGTGGGAAAGGCGACTCCCTGGATCATCAGATGAGCCAGGACTCAGTGATGAGCCAGAAGTGAGATGGGAAGAGAACCAGAATGAACAAGTGTGGACCCCACCAGCCCCAGCTGCATGAGTCCCTGGAGCGTGTGTCAGCCCAGGAAGAGTCAGAGAGAAGGAAGCCCAGGAGAGGGTGTTCAAAAAGGAAAGTGGCGGATTTACATAAACCTAAATTGAGAAATTATGAGATTTAACTCTTTACCTAAAAGCAACTAGATTATATTTCCCAATACTGAGGAAAAACAGAGGCTTAAGGGTAGAGATTAAAGACAGTCAGAGAAGAGAAATTATACTTTTGGGTACTTTTTAGTCTATAAATTTTATATCTGGAATATGCCTTTTGAAACACTGTCATAATTGAAGATAGGAAGGACTAGAGGTAGGCTTGTTCTCTGACCTGCTAATCTGTTCTGGCCTCTAGATGAGGCCCGGGGCTGTGCCAGCACCCTGCACACATGACAGTCTTAGGATACACCCCAGGAGCGCAGAGAGGCAAATGCCACGGAAGCTGCAGCTGATAAACGGGAGCGCTGGGGTTGGAAGGCATCTGACCCAGCTGGTGCTCTCCCCTCTCGGTTCCACACTGCCTCTCCCACTGAGGAGGAACGACGGCAAGGGTAGCCCAGCCTCTCAGCTCTCAGGGCACCCTACCCCAGGGCGGGGGAGGTGGGGAACTCAGAGAGACCGTCCTCCACGTTGGGCATGCGGCGTGAGAACAACCAGCACTGGCCCCGACACTGGACAGTTGTGAATTTTAGTTGATCCTAGAGAATAGTTTCAGACCAAGAACTTGCTTGTACTCCAGTGAGTTTGTATTGTTATTTGAAGCGCTGTATGTTAACATCTTTAAAGACAGCAGCATGAAGAAGGGATTCCTCTACCCCACTTTTTCCTCTGGGGGGGTGGATGGGGTATAACCAATGAGTTGTAATGTGTTGGTCATCTCATTAACTTCTCTTTCTAAAAGGTTAAATTGCTCTGCTAGAAGAAGGAACACATTTGAGGAGATGGGTTCATGGGTGCTCAGTCTTTGTCAGTAAAAAAGGAATGAAGTCAGCTTAGGCTGCTGCAGAGCAGCTCCCATGCCGGGGACAGCTGTGACCATCCACTTTTGCAGAAAGGAAAATCTACACTGATTTTAGGAGGATTATGCTATAGCAAAGGAAGAAATGACCCAAATTAGAGTCTCCGGCTGGCAGGAATCCTTTCTGTAGCTGGTAATCTATAGCTGGAGTCCTAAGGAGACTTCTGGGATTTGCCCAGATACAGGTGATGGTATTGAGGAGAAGAGAGAACACTCTGTGCCAGGAAAAATCTGGGGCAGATAAAGTAGACTAGAGAGAGGGAGGAGATAGTTTGTAACTGTGGCAAACGAGGGAGAAAAATGGCTTAAATTCCTGACACAATAAAGCAAAAGAGTTTGACTCTATAAAATCAGAAGCTACAGTGCTTATAGCATATAGCATAGTTGCAGTATAGAAAATAACCTGCCCAAGTATAATAATTACTCACAGGTATTGGATCTAAGAGGAACTCATATACTGTTTATTCAGCATTATTATTAGCTAACATTTATATATGCTTACTATATGCCAAGCACTTGGGCAGGTGCTCACCACACATTGTCCTATTTAATTCTCCCAGCAACCCCGTCATTAGCTTAGGGATGAATTACTTTGTCTAAAGTCACTCTAGTAAATCAGAGCAGGGCTGGCATCTGAAGCAAGATTGCTCTAACATTAAAGCCCCTGTTCATCATGACGTACTACTGCCTTCTAGTAGTTTATATTTGGAATGATGCTTACTACAATAAAGTGAGAAAGCACAGTGTAGAGAAAGCACAGAAGTGGCAATCAGAAACCTGTCTCAGCTCTGATCCTCATCAGCACAGAGTCTTTCTCTGTTTCAATATCCTCATCTGAAAAATGGGAATATTATGAGAGTGACTTGAGACAATATGCATGAAAGTGGTATGAAATACTCTATCATCTCATGCTAATGACTTTATTCAAAAAACAATCATCTAGTGCCTGCTCTGGGCTGGAAACTGTGCTCAGTACTGGGGATACAACAGAGAGCAAAATGGGCATGATCTGAGCCTCACGGAGCTTGGAGTCTGGTGGAGGGATTGATCAAGTCGCCACAAACAAAAACATAAAAAGCAATATCAGGGAGCAAACCTAGTCCAGGAGGCCAGGGAAATGATCACTTCCCTGAGGAAGTGGGGTTTGCTCTGCATTTGAAGAAAGAGGTCAGGGAACACTTTGCCAGTGGGAGGAAGTGGGGAGCTGCATATAAGAGGCAGTGTACAGGGGAGGGGTATGGCATGTCCATGTCATTGAAAGGAGGCCAGGGAAGTAGAGCACTAGGCTGGGATGAGTCTGACAGGCCAGGCCTTGCACAGCCTCCTCAGCAATGATGGGAGCCCTGGTCCTTATCTAAGAGCAAAGGGGGGACTTCTGGTCAAGATGGCAGAATAGACAGTCCCCAGCGTCACTCTCTCCCACAAATCAATCAATTTACAACTATAAAAAGGCAACAACAGCCAAGCTGGGGCCACTAGAGCTCAGGGGAAGAGGAGGAGAGACCTACAGAGTACATGAAGGTGGGAGAAGCCACAATTAGAGAAAGAAAAAACTGCTCTGACTATTTCATGCCGTGGCCGCTCTAAGGCTGGAGCTGCTGAGTGCATGGAGCAGGAGCCAGTAAAAGCTGCAACTGCGCCCTTTGGATGAAGTTGTGTGGAGGCAGCAGGGGAGAAGAGGACCTAGGTGGCCACCAAGACAGCAAGACCACTAATAGGGTTCCTGTGGACCCACATAAGAGTGAGAAGCCACAACAACTGAAAAAAAGGAGCCACTCAGAGGCCAGTGAGTCATCATGAGGGACTGGCACATGGCCCATCCCATGAGAATTGTTTGCAGCATGGGCAGTGGGGGAGATAGGCCCATGGGGAACACTGGGGCACAGCAAGGACAGCTGACAGCAAGGACAGCTGCACCCCAATCAGCGAAGGAACACTCAGAAGAGACTGGTCAGGAATATAGAGTTGCATGGGGTGCAGTTTGATGAAAAGACTCAGGCCCATATCAGAGTTTCTATACAACCCAGGTGCACTGAGTCTCTGGAGAGCCAGAAGTACCTATAAGGTCAACCATTAAACCCTGAACTGCACAAAAAGTTTTCCCTAGGGAATCATCAGCAAGGCAGCAATTTAGCTCAACCACAGAACTCAAGTACTGGTTCACACAGGAAGTTCACCTGTTTTAGAAGTAAGCAAAGGACAAAAAATTAGTTCTGGCACAGGCACACTGCCAGCACCTTGGGGCCCACCCAGAGACCTGAGGCATGGAGCTGGACACCGGATACCTCTCCCACAAGCAGGCACACTGCCAGCACCAAGGAGCATGCCAAAAACATCACCTCCATGTGTGTGGCCCACCACGGCCACCACAATAACCACGGCTGCCACAAAAGCAGCTAGATGCCACAACCACCATGCAGATGGTCCACCAGCCACTGGAGTGCATTAACATAAGGAGTCACCAGCAGAGACCAAAGAAAAGAAGAGGATGTCTTTCTCCGCAAAGCCCATTCCAGAATGACAGAAGAAGCAACTGCTGTA
>NW_007729275.1:5005-9085 GCF_000696425.1 Galeopterus variegatus | reverse complement strand
ATCAACATATGTCAGTGTTGAACCCCCAAAATATGTATAATCAATTATGATTCAATAAAAACTTAAAAAATAATTAAATTTTTAAAAAAAGAGCAAAGGGGAAGCCTCTGAGAAGAGGGTGACCTGAGCAGACTGGCATTTGGAGAAGAGATGGGCAGGGAGACCCAGGAGGAGGCTATGGCAGTAGTCCACACTGGAGGGGTTGATGGGGGCCTGGACCAGCATGGTGGACGTGGAGACAAAGGGAAGTTGATGGCTGGTTGGAGAGATGAGTGGGAGGTAAGGCGGGTAGGAGTGGTGATGTGTTGGAGTAGGGCGTAAAGAAAAGGTAGCTTCCCAGGATGAGACTGAGTCTGGCTGGGGAGCTTGGTGACTGGGGGCACCGGTCACTGAGACGGAAATGGTGGGAAGAGTGGAAGCTGTGCAGGTTCATGAGCTGGGCTTAGGCCATGGAGTTTGAGGTGCTTTGAGACATGAAGTGAAGATGTTAAGTAGGCCGAGTAGAGCCGTGCTCTTAAGACCATTGACTAGCACGTTTTGTCTGACATTTACTTTTAAGGAGTGACTGAGCCCCAGCTGTGAGCCTTCACAGGCTGGGTCCAAAGAGAGTCTTCTTCATATAGACACAGTGTTTTCCCTTAAGGAACTGGGCTCACTGGTGAGATGAGATGAACACATGGCACAATGGGAAAATGTAAGTCAGTGTATGATGAATTACCGAAGATCAGGGTCTGCTGGAAATGAGCAGAGAGGCCTCTTCAGAAAACTGAGGCTCAAATGACAGAAACCTGGCAGGCTAGGGACAAATGGCAGGGAAGGCAGCATCACGAGCAGGAGAAAAGAGATAGGAGAAATGCTCTGCTGGGCCAAGGCGCACGTGTTGCGGACTGACTGTGGATTGCAGCGAGTCTATCAGATGACATGGGTCACAGAGTCCAGCCACTTAATGCAGGCGTGTATTTGAAGATGAGATACATATTCTTTGAGTTCTTGACCTTCTATTTTATTGGCTTCTTCTGATCTTATTCAAGGACACACCAACCATGTCAAATGGCAAACACAAGTACAAACAACATGAAAATTGAATAGATATATATATGCGTGTGTGTGTGTGTGTGTGTGTGTATACATATATGCTTACTTTTTCCATGTAGGGCCTTAGTCAGTATGGTGCCTTACAGCCATCTTAGTAAAAATATTTAAAAATAGATGTGAGGACTAAAGGGAAAGGAAGAATATGGTGTTTGTTTTGACTCCTTGGTAACCTTGGTATTGGGGGTAGACAGGGCGACCCTATAAGCTGATCTGAGCTTGCCAAGGGAGAGGATTGACAACTTTTGCCTAGCCAAGGCAAGGATGTTCTTCTAAGAGAAGAATGAATAGGCGACTCTTTTTAAATTTTGGCTCACATGAAAAAAATGCCTCCCAATTTGAATAGAAAGTGTCCTTATAGGGAAGATTTCTCACCCTGGGGCTTTCAGCTTTGTGTTCCTGCCACATCAGGTCTTCCCTCCCCTCTTTCAGGTGATGGGACCAGCCCTGTCATTTTAGATCCATCAGAAGGTACACATGGGAGCCTGGCAGGAGGGAGTCTCTCCTGAGGGCTGAGCTGAGGGAGGGGCTCACCTTCTGAATCCGGAGACTCAGCATCTTCCTGTTCTATCTGCTTATTACTGTCCTGGAAAATCATCCACAGGCCGTTCACATAGAGGAAATACTTGTCTTTAACTTGTGACTGTCCACTGTTGTCAGTAATAGGGAAACTTACTCATGTAAAACATACAGAGTAGTTCAGGGACAGCCACTTTGGGGCCTCAGTGCACCACCGGGCTGGCCCTGGGGCCCGTTTAAAATAAGTTGACCTATATTATGTCTAACTAAACCTGGAGTGGAGTTACATTTTGAAAAATGCTTTTAAGCTAATGAATGCTTTTATATCGCACCCAGAAAAATTCCAAAAGTAAAGGAGAAAAATAAAATCTGTGGGTATTTATAAAACACCCTCTTTGTGTGACTATATTTGGTGAAAGGTAGATAATAAGGGAAAATACAAAGACAAAAGAATAATCTTCTCTTCCACTAGAAAGGATGTTTTTATAACAAAATTAGGCCCAACAATGAGTTCAATTTAATTATCCAAGCCCAGGAAAAATCCTGTGTGCACTGGACTTCTGATATTGTCTGAACTTTCTGATATAATCATTATGATTTATACCCCCCACTCTGGTAAAAAAAAAAAAATTACCAGGTATTGTAACCCAGGGTCTGATGCATCATATTCTGTCCCAAAGACAACATCTGCGGATGCAGAACTTCGCTTGTGTTCCTGCTCTGGATGCTGTTTCAGCTCATAGAGAGGGAACCCACCAGGCCATGAGAAGAGCTCAGTGCAAACTGTGTGTCCCTTAACAAAGCCTGGGTCCCTCAAGAGCAAAAGGATTAAAATATAGACCTCCACAGCTTGTGATTGCCAAGGACTATGTTCTGTGCAGTGTGTTCCTTTTATCTGCAGTCCTGACAGCAGCGTGTCCTGACAGCAGCATGGGGACATGAGCCTTGTCTGCTTAGCTGCTGACACCTCTCCAGGGCACACACTGCAGCCATCCAGTGCCACGAGACACAGGCTCGCCTGGCAGCCTGGAAACCATTCCAACATGCTGCNTAATAGGGAAACTTACTCATGTAAAACATACAGAGTAGTTCAGGGACAGCCACTTTGGGGCCTGTTTAAAATAAGTTGACCTATATTATGTCTAACTAAACCTGGAGTGGAGTTACATTTTGAAAAATGCTTTTAAGCTAATGAATGCTTTTATATCGCACCCAGAAAAATTCCAAAAGTAAAGGAGAAAAATAAAATCTGTGGGTATTTATAAAACACCCTCTTTGTGTGACTATATTTGGTGAAAGGTAGATAATAAGGGAAAATACACAGACAAAAGAATAATCTTCTCTTCCACTAGAAAGGATGTTTTTATAACAAAATTACAATGAGTTCAATTTTTTTTTTCCCCTTTTTGTCTTTTTTACTGACCGGTAACGGGATCGCAACCCGCGGTGTCGCGCCCTTACCGAGGACCGGCAACGGGATCGCAACCCTCAGTGTTGTGCCCACACCATGCTCAGCCAGTGAGCAGGAACCGGTCTCCACATGGGATCCAAACCCTGGGCGGGAGTGCTGCCGCACTCCCAAGCGGTGCACTCTCCAGTGCGCCACCGGGCCGGCCCAACAATGAGTTCAATTTAATTATCCAAGCCCAGGAAAAATCCTGTGTGCACTGGACTTCTGATATTGTTTGAACTTTCTGATATAATCATCATGACTTATACCCCCCACTCTGGTAAAAAAAAAAAAAAAAAAAAAAAAAATTACCAGGTATTGTAACCCAGGGTCTGACACATCATATTCTGTCCCAAAGACAACATCTGTGGATGCAGAACTTCGCTTGTGTTCCTGCTCTGGATGCTGTTTCAGCTCATAGAGAGGGAACCCACCAGGCCATGAGAAGAGCTCAGTGCAAACTGTGTGTCCCTTAACAAAGTCTGGGTCCCTCAAGAGCAAAAGGATTAAAATATAGACCTCCACAGCTTGTGATTGCCAAGGACTGTGTTCTGTGCAGTGTGTTCCTCTTATCTGCAGTCCTGACAGCAGCGTGTCCTGACAGCAGCATGGGGACATGAGCCTTGTCTGCTCAGCTGCTGACACCTCTCCAGGGCACACACTGCAGCCATCCAGTGCCACGAGACACAGCCTCGCCTGGCAGCCTGGAAACCATTCCAACATGCTGCCCAGGCTTGGACCCAGCCAGTAATGCTCCTAGCCTGTTTTAATGTAAACTCACCTTTAACAGTTAGTTCTAGCTGAAAACAAACCACAGCTCCTGCTCAAGTAGTGCTGGTGGCCTAAAAATATGTAGCTGTAGTTTAAAAAATATGATTGGGGGACTGCCATATCAGTTTGTAATACTAGTGTGGGGACTCAGTGTTAATCCCAGTCCCAGCTAGATTCATCATTTGTCACATTCTTCTTGAGGGTCTGTGATGGTCCAGACTCTGCTGGGCTCCAGGGTCGAGCAGGGA
>NW_007729275.1:0-4636 GCF_000696425.1 Galeopterus variegatus | reverse complement strand
GTAGTTTAAAAAATATGATTGGGGGACTGCCATATCAGTTTGTAATACTAGTGTGGGGACTCTGTTAATTCCAGTCCCAGCTAGATTCATTATTTGTTACATTCTTCTTGAGGGTCTGTGATGGTCCAGACTCTGCTGGGCTCCAGGGTCGAGCAGGGAGCAAGATTAACACAGGCTTCCAGGCCACAGTTTGTCAGAATAAGGTAAAGTCTCAAGAGCATTATAAGTCAGGCTGAAAATGTGCCAGTGTTTGTGGGAAATGCCTGGAAATGCTACCAAAATACTAGCCCAACACATATCCATTTATGGTCCCACCAGAACATGCTGTCTGCTTTCATTTAACCCCAGAGTACCTCTCTGGCCCGTCCCTGCTCTCTATGTGCCAGTGTTTGTGGGAAATGCCTGGAAATGCTACCAAAATACTAGCCCAACACATATCCGTTTATGGTCCCACCAGAACATGCTGTCTGCTTTCATTTAGCCCCAGAGTACCTCTCTGGCCCGTCCCTGCTCTCTGAGGAGTGATGCTCAGAGTAGCCCCAGGTGCTGCGTGCTGCATGCCCACAGATCCCTGAGATGTCCTTGTGGCCCAAATGCCCAGGCAGAGAGGGGGTCAGAAAGTAGAGATGGCAGGGACAACAAAGAAGGTTCTGGTTGCTTCCTCCTGCCAACCTTTTCTTGTCTTCCTCTAGCCTCCAGAAAGGGGGAGAAGAGAGAGGAGTCCCTTTAGCCCCCCACCCATCCTGTCCACCCTTGGCAGTGAAGTCTTTAATGCAGGCTGCCTGTTGCCTGCCATAGCTGGAGCCCTCTCTTCACTGGTGACTGCTTGTCCTTTTACCTGGATCTAGGGACAAATGAACTGCGGGATAGATTGATGCTGTGTGTTGAGTCAATCAGTGACAGAACCACCAGCACGCAGAATACCGTGTCTTCCTGATGCGAACCAAAGCGAGACAGTTTCTTGTTTAACTGAGTGGAGAGAATCTCACCCAGTGGAAGAAAGGATGATTATTTCAGCTTTCTGATCAGACTTTTCCAGCACTATCCCACACTGGGCAAGGCCAGCTCTGTTTCTCTGACTCTAACAGGGAACCCCATTTCAGTACATGGAGCACATTTCATAAGCCTAAAACAGGCACCCTCAGTAGATGTGAGAAGGATTAAGGAATTACCTACTCAGAATGCTTTGAATAAATGAATAAATTGAATTAAAAGTCATTTTGAATAATGCATGGATAGGATGAACAAACAAAAGAACATGTCAAAATGTAGGACCCTCACAAGGTAAAATGTTTACTTTGGTTAAGGAAGAAAATTATCCTGATACTTGTTAAAATAGTAGGGAAGATTTTATTAAGGACTATTGTGATAAGCATCAAAACTTTTGCAACTGGGGAGAGAGATTGGGCTCCACTCTGAATACAGCAAAGACAGCTGGGGAGTGGAGAGGTCAGTAGATGGGACACTACCATAGGCAGCATCAAAGGCAGAGGGATTCTTGCTGAAGTAACTAGACAGGATCCCCGCTGAAGGCAGGTCAGGGTGATCAGAGATCAGAGGATGAGGAATTTGATCAGATGTGGAGGGTGCTTGGATGTCAAAGGTAGGGGGATTCTCACTAACCTAACTTAGTAGGATTCTTGGTGCAGATGGACTGGGCAGGTCTAAGACAGCCCCAAGGGTGAGGCCTAGTCAAAAAGAGGGCTCTGAGGAGCCTAACTAAAGCTTGGTCAAGGAGAGAGTCTTTGTCACTTTATATTTGTCAACAAATTTTAATGAGTTTATTTTCTTCTGTGGTTATTCATATATGTACATTATGCTTGAGCAATGAGTCTAACTGCCCAATTTCTCCCCTGAAAGAGAGTAACCCCAATAAGCCTGCATCCAAACTGCAAAGATTTTAGAAATGGGAGTGCATGACAGCTCCTCCTGCCTGGTTTGCGAAGATCAGAACTGTGTTGAGAGGAGACTCTAGGTCTCTGATAGGGCTTCTCTCTCCACCAAGGGAAGGGGTTTAGGGACAACTCTTTATGCTAATCAGTCTCACCATTTTTGTCTTGGTAGATTTTCCACTCCAAGTGTTGAAAGGTTTAAAGGTCTAGAATTTCAAAGTGTTCATTTATTTATTCCACAAATATTGGTTGAGTGTCCCCCCTGTGCTAGACAGGATGCTAGGCACAGGGTGTGCAGTTGTGGGGGCAGGGTAACAGCTCCTGCCCTAAAGCAGTTTATCTGTAACCTTACAGAGAGGTGTAAGCGTGCTCCAGTGGGGACGCACCCTGCGCAGGAAGCTCGCAGAAGGCAGAGCTGATCTCGCATAGGACGGGAAGGAGGCCGTTGTTTGTAAGGACATAACAACCGAGCTGAGAGCTGAAGGATCTGTTTAGTAGATGCAGAGGGACAGGGATGGGTATTCCAAGCAGAGGGAGCTTCAGCACGAAGCCCCAAGCCCCGGGATGGAAGAAAGCCTGGTAAGATCATAAGCACGAGGGAAGAAGAGGCTACCAGGCTGCAGAGGGGAGCACAGGGGGGACAGAAGAGGTACCGCAGACTTATGAGTTTTGGTTTTTATTTTACCCTAAGCACAACAGAAAGCAATATAAGTAGGCTAGGCTTCTGGGGAGTGCGTGACAATCAGTGCTGTGTGTCCACAACTATCACTCTTGTGCAGAATGACCCACAGAGTGAGGGGGCAGAGTGAACTGGAGGAGACCTGCCAGGGGCTGTGGAGTAATGAGATAGGACGGGGGTGCCCCAGACAGAAGTAGGGCCCGGGGGGGTAGCAGGGAAAGTTAGGAGATACAAGGGTGGGAAGAGCCAGCAGGACTAGGTGAGGGACTGGCTACAGGGGTGGGGTTGTGGGAGATGTTTAGGAAAGGTCTAGGGAGCATTTGTCTTCAGATTGCTTTACTGGGTAGATGGTGAAGCCACTTCCTGAGACTGATAGACACCTTCCACAATCTAATGACTGAAGTCCTATGAGTGGCAGTCAAAAATTTTAACTCATTTTAGTCATATTTACAGATATTAATGCAAAAACTAGAAACTCCATTAGCATGTCACAACTGAAAATACAGCACATATACATGATGGTGTCACACTTCACTCTGGACATGTGTTTAACAGAGTACAGAACTTTGTACTGCTGTGAACACATTTCACTGCCCTGTGAGATTACAGAGCCGTGGCTCTGAGGACCCAGTAGGACCCCTACCCCGCAGCCCAAGATGGATTGTCCCCCAGCCGCACCAGCCTATGTGGAATTCATCCAGGTGGCTGGGAGGTGATAACTCATTCCAGGTCATCTTGACTCAGCCCCAGTGGATTTCTCTTAGTTGACATTCAGTTTAGCACCATGCAGGCTACCATAAAATTGCTAATATCACCAATGGCAAAGTTAAGGTGGAGTCGTATGGTAGATCTATCTTCAGCTAGCACCATGCAGGCTACCATAAAATTGCTAATATCACCAATGGCAAAGTTAAGGTGGAGTCAGGGAGGCCGGCTTTGGTCTTTTCTAATTAGTTTTTATAGTTTACCTGATTAAATTTGCAGGTAAAATAAGGCACCATTTGACAAAATGTAATAGATCAAACTTTCCAAACATAGGAATCCAGCAAAATAACATCTAGTTGCCTTCCTTTGTAATCTACCTGCACAGAAAGGTTACTGAGACTAAACTTTGTTCCCTAGGGACTCAAGTCTGGCCTCTGTCTACACACAGAGAGCTTGGATTCAATTCTTATGTTATGTTGTCTTTCTAGTTATCAGAACAGCTAAAATTTAACATTGTTTATAATCACCAAAGTTAAGTTTTACTTTCTTTCTGGGGATCATTTTATTTTAAAACTGAAAAATAGTTAAGCCACCTTTGCAGGTGTTGTAAACTGAGCTAAAAATTAGGGAAATGCCTTCAAGGTACGTGGTCTGTGACTGACTTATATTGGATTATCACCTCTCAGTAGAATTTGAATTTGGCTCCATTGCTACATGATTTTTGATGGACACTTCAACTTTTGTATCCATTTGAACTAAGAAAGACATATTCATACGTTATGTCTCATTGTATGTAGCTTTCCCTGGGATGTTGTCTTTCCCTAGCAGTATTTCCTAATGGAAAGGCCATTATAAAAGGCCACCTGCATCCATCCACCCCCTTCCTTTTCTCATAGCAATGATAATCTGTAAATTAAGCTAATTAACATTTCATAGACACACTTGATACATAATGTTACATACTTAATACCTTTATTCTCATTGAAGATGATTGTTTTAATCACAGTTCTTTTGGCAAAGAGGAAAAACCAAAGATATATTTCTAACAGAGAAATGACTGAAAGGAAGTAAGAGTAAGGATTCATGAGGCCCAAATTACTTGTAGGATCAGGGGCATATACAAGACTTATGGGTAGCATATGAGTCAAATCAATTGAGGTGTTAGAGATGAGTGGACGAGTGAATTTGTAACATTTATTTGTGTTAAGCCTGAAAAGATGTCTTGGGGTCCCTGCTGAGCTGAAATAGGTGTTGGCTTAAGAGCACAGCCTTTGCAAATAGTTTGCAAATAGTATTATTATTATTATTATTATTATTATTTTTAATTTTTATTTTGTCAATATACAATGTATATGATTAT
>NW_007729274.1:164227-248689 GCF_000696425.1 Galeopterus variegatus | reverse complement strand
TATTGGTGGGAGCTAAAAATAAATAAATAAATTCACTCACACACAAAAAATAACCGGGGTGTGGGTTGGAAGAAGATATAACAACTACAATCCTTTGAAGTTGTTACAACAAGCAAACAGAAAGGACATTGTTGGGTGGGAGGGGGGAGAGGGAGGAGGGAGGGAGATTTCAGTGATGGGCCATAATAATCAACTACATTGTATATCGACAAAATAAAAATTCAAAAAACAAACAAACAACATGCTCTTAAACAATGAATGGGTCAAAGAAGAAATCAAGAAGGAAATTAAAAAATTCCTGGGGACGAATGAAAATGAAAACACAGTATACCAGAACCTATGGGATACAGCAAAAGCAGTTCTAAGGTTTATAGCAATAAATGCTTACATCAAAAAAGAAGAAAGACTTCACATAAACAACCTAATATTACACTTTAAGGAGCTAGAAAAACAAGAACAAACTAATTGCAAAATCAGTAGAAGGAGAGAAATAACAAAGATCAAAGCAGAAATAAACGAGAGATTAAAAAATTACAAATGATCAATGAAACAGAGTTGGTTTTTCAAAAAAATAAACAAAATTGTTAAACCTTTAGTTAGACTAACAAAGAAAAAAAAGACTAATAAATAAAATCAGAAATGAAAGGAAACATTACAGCAGATAATGACAGAAATACAAAAGATCATAAGAGACTACTACAAACAACTATATGCAAACAAACTGGAAAACCTAGAAGAAATGGATAAATTCCTGGACACATACAACTTACCAAGGATGAATCATGAGGAACTAGAAAACCTAAACAGACTACTAATGAGTAATGAGATTGAAGCAATTATAAAAAAATCTCCCAACAAAGAAAACCCCAGGATCAGATGGCTTTGTTATTGAATTCTGCCAAACATTTGTATAAAAACTAATATCAGTTCTTCTCAAACTCTTCCAAAGAATAGAAGAGGAGGGAATACTTCTAAACTCATTCTATGAGGCTGACATTAATCTTATACCAAAACTGAAAAAAAATACAACCAAAAAGAAAACTGTAAACAATATCCCTAATGAACACAGATGCGAAGGTCCTCAGCAAAATTCTAGTGTAATCCAGCAACACATTAGAAAGATAATTCACCATGATCAAGTGGCATTCATACCAGGGATGCAAGAATTGTTCAACAGATGCAACTCAATAAATGTGATGCATCACATCCACAGAATGAAGGGGAAAAAAACCATAGGATCATTTCAATAGATGCAGAAAAAGCATTTGATAAAATACAACACTACTTCATGAAAAAAACACTTAACAAACTAGATGTAGAAGGAATGTACATCAACACAATAAAGGCCATATATGACAAACCCACAGCTAAAATACTGAATGGACAAATACTGGAGGACCTTCCTCTAAGATCTGGAATAAGACAAGGATGGCTACTTTCCCCACTCTTATTCAACAAGTGCTGAAAGTTCTAGCCAGTGCAATAAGGCAAAAGAAAACAACAAACGGTGTCCAAATCAGAAAGGAGGAAGTCAAACTATCCCTATTTGCCGATATCGTGATCCTATACACAGAAAACCCTAAAGACTCCACCAAAAAATCACTAGAACTAGTAAATGAATTCAGTGTAGTGGTGGGATACAAAATCAACACACAAAAATCAATAGCCTTCCTATATGCCAGTAATGAAACAGCCGACAAAGAAATCTAGAAAGTAATTCCATTCACAATAGTTCCCGCCCCCCCCCAAAAAAAAAGAAAGAAAGAAAAGAAAAAAGAAGTATCTAGGAGTAAATTTAATAAAGGAGCTGAAAGACATCTACAATGAAAACTATAAAATGTTTGTAAAAAAAAAATTGAAGACAACACTAACAAATGGAAAGATTGCCCACTTTCTTGAACTGGAAGAATTAACATCATCAAAATATCCGTATTACCCAAAGTAATCTGCACATTCAATACAATCTCTATCAAAATACTGATGACATTCTTGACAAAATGAAAAAAAATGATCTTAAAATTTGTATGGAACCACAAAAGACCCCATATAGCCAAAGCAATCTTCAACAAAAAGAACAAAGTTGGAGGCATTGCACTTACTTCAGAATATACTATAAAGCTATAGTAACCAAAACAGCACAGTACTGGCATAAAAATAGACAAATGGACCAATGGAATTGTGCAGAGAGCCCAGGAACAAAACCATGCACTTACAGCCAAGTGATTTTTGACAAAAGTGCCAAGAATATACAGTGGGGACAGGACAGCCTCTTCAACAAATGGTGCTGGGAAAACTGGATATCCACATGCAGAAGATTGAAACTAGACCCCTATCTCTCACCATACACAAAAATCAACTCACAATGGGTTAAAGATCTAAATTTAAGACCTGAAACTATGAAACTACTAGTAGAAAACATTACTACATGAAATGGGAGTGGGCAGCACTTTTTTGAATGAGACTGTGAAGATACAGGCAACTAAAGCAAAAATACATGGTAGGACTGCATCAAACTGAAAAGCTTCTGCATATCAGTGGACAGTATCAACAAAGTGAAGAGACAACCTACAGAATGGGAAAAGGTGTTTGCAAAAGTACACATCAGACAAGGGGCTAATGTCCAGAATATATAAGGAATCCAAATAGCTCAGCAGCATTAAAGCAGGAAACCCAATTTTGAAAATGGGCAAAAGGCCTGAATAGACATTTTATCATTTTGTATATTTTTCTGTAATTAAATTTATTTTTCAGAATAAAACAATGCAAAAAAAGAACAAGTAGGGAGCAATTCATTTTTTCAAGTGACATACTCAGGTCAGGTTAGAGAAGATCTGAACAAAATACATTAGATTTATCAATTAATAAGTCAGTAACAACAAATATATGTTAAACGTGTGCTAAGTACAAGGCATGAGGAAGTCAAGTATAAGCCTAAAGTCAAGATATAGCTTTCCTGATTTTGATGCTGTAGCTTTTATTTACATGATGATGGTGGTGGTAGTGGTGATGATTATAAAAGCTTCAATAAGCCATGTTCCATCTACATAAAAATCTTAAATCTCCTGTAATAACTAATTATAAACTTTCTGCTTAGGTAGGGTTTTTGGATCGTCAGCGGACATTGGCCTTGCTGGAAAGATTCTATGATCAAAGTTCACAAATGCTTAGGAGTTTACTCCGAAACCCAAGACAATGTAAGTGTCACTTAGAAGGAATATGCTCAAATTGGAATGACATAGTACACTGACATGATAATACAAGACCATTCTACAGCCATGCGATCTTTTCACATATCTCCCTTAGATCATGATAGCTATATCTAGTTGTTCGTTCTCCCACAAAATTCACTCTTCATGACAACTAGATGTATTTTTCGCCATCGTGCAATATTTGAAATTATCATATCAGAACTCAGCTACAACTGAATTTTAAATTCATTCAAATAAAGAGGTGCTTTACTGACAATACGAATATTTTGGAAATTAAGTTAGTAATGCCAAACTTAGAATTCTAAGAGTTCTAAGAAAAATATTTCCTTCTCCCAATCATTTTTACTTGTACACCTTTTCTGTATTTATACAGTAAAATGTCCTTTTTATATTACTAGCAAAACAAATAGAATTATGAGTTTTATTTTTACTTTTTAAAGAAAAAGTCTTTTAATGTCTGGGTTTTCCAAAGAATGTCAATATTTTATTTCTGTGTAAAGATTTTTTACTTGGATACTTTAAGATCTGTGGGTGATATACATGGACTATTCCTGAAAATTATTGTAGTTTTACAATTACTAAATGTTTTTTGGGGTGGGATATGGGGACAGTCTTGTGGCATGAGTTCCACTCTGTGTAGTCCTGGCCACCAGGGTTTTGTTGTTGTTTTTTGACAGTGGGATTCTAGTGAATGCTATCCAGTCTTTCTCTAGAATTCTGAATCAGGTGTCCACATAAGTTGTGGAGGAAAAAAATTGAGGAATGAAGAAGAAAGAAGAGAGGGAAAGAGGAAATAAATATTGGAAAACCATAACCCCATGGAAAATTGTCATGGATGGAGACTTGCTTTTATTTTTATATTGCAAGATATTTGAAAAGATATTTGAGATGGAAGACATGTCTCCTTCCCTTTCCCTATGCTATGCTTATTGTGGGAGGACCACAAGGTAGAGTGTAAATTACTATTTGCCTTGGCAGTCTAAGCAACTCTCCAAATAGCAAAAGAAGAATCATGTTCGTTTCCAAAACCATACCTTTTAGAGAGGGATGATCTCTAATTCACAGTGAGCATTTTTTATGTTCCTTTGGGTACTTTTCTGCTTTTTATTGTGCTGCAGTGAAAGGTAACTGATATTTATTTAAAACAATAGGCCTATATTACAATCTCTGTGCTCAATGCTGTTTTTGCATTAATTTATTAGCTCTGATACTGCTTTATAACATCAATTATTTAGGTAAATGTTCTGTTTTCTGCATTAGGGCCATTGATTGAATTTGAAGAGATAGACTTGCCTGAGTTTTGGGGTGACATGGATAATCAGAAACACATTTATGAAGACTTTGACAAAGTGCTCTTAGAGATGAACACATTACTTTCTGAAAAACATGTTAGCAAAACCCAAAGTAAATTATTAGAAAATCCAGAAGATCAACATAAACACGATGAACAGAGAAAATCAGCACCAACATTAAACCCACCAGAAGAGCAGAGAGGGACAACTGCAGAACAGGGACCACACAGAATTTCAGCTGAAGAACAAGAACAAGGCAAAGAGCCATCTGCAGAACAAGAACTGTACAGAGAACCAGAAACAGAACAAGAAACCCTCACAGAGTCAACTCTAGAACAAGGATCAAGTAGAGAATCAATAATAGAAAAAGGTCCACACAGAGTGTCAGTTTCAGAACGAGGCTCACGCACATACTCAATAATAGAACAAGGACCACGCAAACAGTCATCTTTAGAACAAGGATCATGGAGAGGGTCAATTGCAGAATCAGGGTCACGCAGAGAATCAATTACAGAACAAGAACAGCGCAGAGGGTCAACACCAGGACAAGGACCACACAGAGTGTCAGCCTCAGAATACAGATCACATAGAGAGTCAACAATTGAAGAACCATTACAAAAGTCAGAACAAAAACCTGATGGAGAGACAACTCCAGAAGAACAACAGGTCATAGATTTAACTTCGCAATCAAGAAATGGTAGTATCTCAAGAGAAAGTTCCAAATCTGGGGAGGTTACTCCCTCTGAGTACATTGAAGAGAGGTCTTGGGAGCAAACACATGAAGAAGTATTCGTGAGTACTGAACTGCAAGCAGAAGTTCCAACACCAAGTAGCAGAGATCTTTCAGGTAGTAATGCAGTTCTCCCTGCATCAGCTCCCTGTTTTGTGGAGTGGTTTTTAAAGTCTTTTCAGAAAATACTTATTTAAATTAAGATTTTTTTCTGAGATATCAGGTCATACAAACCTCAGAGTATATTGCTACTCACCATGAGTCTAAACCTTGAACAGTCAATTAAATGCAAACCAGAATGTCTCTGTTGTCACCTCACCTAGACTGCCTTTTACACCAGAAGTCCATTTGTCAGGAAGAAATCTGGTAATGTTACATATAAAAGTGTTTTAATTGGGTTTCTGAAAAGGTGGTAGAAGTCCTCTTGTTTTAAATGTGGTGTCTGATATTACAAACCATTTTTTAAAATTTCTTTTATTTCCACTATAAAATGGGTCTTGCTTTTTTTCAGTTAGATAGAAGATATATGTTCTAGAAAAGTTTCCAAAAGTCATATTTAAGACAGAAAGCACCCTGCATTTCAAATATTTATTCACATCTCACTGGTCAGAATTTAGTTATACAGTGATTCCCCCTTATCCATAGTTTCTCTTTACAAAGTTTCAGTTTCCTGCATTTAACTGCAGTCCAAAAATATTGAATGGAAAATTCCAGAAATAAATAATTCATAAGTTTAAAACTGCCCACAGTTCTGAGTAGTGTGATGAAATCTCATGCCATCTGGTTCCATCTTGCATGGGATGTGATTGCTTTGTCCAGCATAGCCACACTGTATATACTACCCCTTCATGACTTAGTAGCTGTCTCGTTAATGGATCAAATGTTGCAGTATCCTAGCGCTTGTGTTCAAGTAACCCTTATTTTACTTACTAATGTCCAATTCATAGGCATTTTCTTTTGTACCTTTTAGAAACTGCAAATGTGGAAGTTCCAAAAGACAAATCCTGTGAACCCAAGTCCCAAACAATAGAAGGAAAGTCATGGTCAGGTAACTCCTCATTTAATCCTCCTTTTGTTTATACCCTAGAGCAAAAACATGAAATGAAGTTAAATTGGCTATGTTATGAAATGTATTTTTTATAGGTGAATTTTTGACTTGTAACTGGAAAAAGAAGTATGTCAAATTTGAAGATGAGGAACAGGCAGAATTAATCTATGGTTGCTCCAGATTCGCAGGTACATGTTAACAACTAGGAAGAATAGGTAGTCCAATAGATGTACTTAATTTACTGTAGTACCCCATGATAAAGATTGGATTTAGCTAAGACACAATGGGAGGGTGATCCTTACATTATTTCATCCCTGAACGGATGGATCTAAATATGTATAAGATGGATTTCTGTAATTTCAGTCCTCTCTCTTTTTTTTCTTGGTCAGTCTAGATAAAGATTTAAAAATTTTGTTGATCTTTTTTTAAAGAATCAACTTTTGGTTTTGTTGATTTCCTCTATTGTTTTTTTTTTTTTTTTGTCTTTTGTCTTTTTCCGTGTCCGGCAATGGATCGCAACCCTCAGTGTTGAACCCGTACCGAACCGGAGACCGGCAACGGGATTGCAACCCTCGGTGTTGCTCCTGCGCCTCGCTCAGCCAGTGAGCGGGAACCGGTCTGTTGTGGGATCCGAACCCTCGGGCGGGAGCGCCGCCGCGCTTCCCAAGCGGCGCACTTATCCAGTGCGCCACTGGGCCGGCCCAAGATGGATGTTTTTGATGGTGGTGTACTATTGGTGGTGGTATGTGCTCTTCTTCTGCTTTAAAACTTATGGCATCAATATACATTTTTTTCTACTTTTTTGTAACATTGAGCTTCAAGATAAATATATTAGTCAAGACTCTTGGGAGGGAGGGATTATAGTGTTTGTATTTACTAACTTATGTAACTGGAAAGTCCAGGTGCAGCTGGCACAACTGTATCTAAAGGCTCAACAGTAACAGCAGGACAGTGTCTCTCTGCCTCTCAGCCCTGTTCTTCTCTGTGTCATTTTCAGTTTTAGGCAGTTTTCTCCATATCGTGGCAAAAATGGCCACAAGAGCATCGTAAACTTATATCCTACTAGTTCAGCAATCAAAGAATGATTCTTCCCTAATAGTTCTCTCAAATTTTCTGGGGCTAATTCCCATTGGCCTATAGTGAGTTACATTACTGTCATACATGAACCATTGGCCAGACCTATGTCACATGACCATCCATAGGGCAAGAGGGGGGAAGCTCAGTACCACCTGACTCATCTGAACTACAGTGGAAGAGAAATGTTTTCTCAAAGGAAAAAGGAAGCCTCTGTCCTCATGAAGGGAGCATAGAATCCTGACAGGCAAAGATAGCAGATGTCCATTACAATAGGTACTCATTTATTTTCCCTAACATTTGAGAGAATTGTTCACTTTATGGCTTGGTGTATGTTTTCTGTTTGACAGCCCTACACTCAATTATCAGAAATATTCAGTCTTACAAGGAAGTAAAAGGAAGGACTGCCTTCAATGGAGTTTCCTTCAATCTGCTTCAGTTTGTACAACTCCTGGAGACATTTGTTGGTGAAGATTCTCCTTTGAGTGTCACTGAGATGCTTGTTTCCTTTTTTAAGGGAGGTTATGTGGAAACTAAAGAAGAGAAAATGAGTGCCTTAGAACAGGTGGGTAATATTATTTATTAACAAAGTGAGGTCACTATTATTAATAAATTTGTCAACCTCAGTTGCTCCTGGCGTGGCTCTTAAAAAATTTACAACCAAACGTATCACTTTATTTCAACAAGCATAACCATTAAATATTTTATTTTATTGTCAAATGTTCTATCATACTCCAGAGAACTCATTTCCCTCATAGCAACATGATTGCTCTTGGTAGGAGATGGTTTATTGTACTGCTTTGTTTTTTCTCCTCTGAAGCTTGAGGAGCAGATTCTGAGGAGCAGATATGTGCATGTGCAAAGATGTGTGTGTGCACTATCTGTCTGCTATGTGAGTGTATTTACAAATGCACATACCTAGGGATATGGTTATGGTTGGAGTATATATTTTTATTCATGAGCACCCAGATAGTACATATTTCCTAAGAACTTACCACTTACTTGGGTGATAAATGCATACACATTAGCTTATATAAGCAATTTATTCTCTTATATAATATATGTAAATTAGTTTCACCCAGATTATTCAGTAATCTCATCAGATTTATGATTCTTCTCAACCTAATTCTAAAGTAGATATCCCTTTTCCTGTTCCATTGCAGTTCCTCCTACTTAACCAATTCACTTTCTTTTTGAAATGAAATCTATCTAAATATTAAAAAATCTAAGGAGTATAGTTAATGTGTTTAAATCCAGTGCAGGGAATGCCTGTTTTTTTGGTCTGAAGGTAAAACACAGAAATGGCATTTAGGGGATTAAAATGAATCACTGCATTTTCCATTAATATCACACTTAGCCCCAAAGTAAAGCTGTATTTATAAAAGGTGCTACAGTTTTTTAATGAATAAACACAAGATGTCACTTAGCACAATGTCTTCTGTGCTTTGTTATTCTTTTTGTATCCTAGGTTAGACAAAATGCTTTCCAAGCCCATCGGGAGCTTCTCCTTGAAGCCCTCTTTCAGGAGTGGGACAGTGATGGCTCAGGCTTCCTGGATCTGAAGGAGGTTGATGAACTCTTGTATGCGTACAAGAAGGGAATGGAAAAAGAATCCATGAAGAAAGGTAAAATATAAGGATGTTCTTATTTAAGTTGTGGTAACAACTTGGCTTCAAGTTTCCCAGTACTATGACAAATATACAGTTAAAGCTTTGGTTGTTCTAAAACCATGAGAATACCACTTTACATCTACTAGTATGATTATAATTTTAAAAATGGAAAATAACAAGCGTTGTTAAGGATGTGGAGAAACTGGAACCTTTGTGCATTTGTCAACACAATCAAGAGTGGAATGTGTTGCAGAGTGCTTTGTCCAAGACCTTTACTCTACGTAGTTAGATTCCTTCTGTGTACTTGGCTACTCTCACTCTTGCGATGAAAAGAATACAAACCATTTGACAATTCTGTCTGGTTTCTCTTCTTGTTTTGTCTCTCTGCCTTCACAAGGTCTTGACTCACCCCTCAAGTCTGACTGGCTTGCAAGTTTCTCTTCAATTTACTAACTTCTTCTCCTTAATGACTTTTTCTCCTCCTAGATTATATTTTTCTCTTCTGGTCAATGGTTCCAAATCAAAAGCTACTAAAATTCTCATTCCTGTATAATAAGTTACTTTCTTCACTTTATTGGATCCCAATTTAAAAGATTTTGCTCTTCACTGGGTGTAAGGATTTATTTTGTGACTTTGGTATACCAGATTTCCAATTTTTAACGTATATAGTACACAAGAGAAAGAACTTTCAGGATTAATTAAGTTCTTCAGGCCTTTCAAAAATTATTGTATTTGTTGATCTTCAAATTTATCTGTTTATCAATTGTCATGTTCTCTTCAGTAACTATGTCTTCTGCAAACTTTACATTATACTATATGGCTGTTTTAGCCTGCATCCAGAGATAATTTACTGAATGAAATTTCAAAAGGCGTAATGAGGTGGTTCCCACTCATAAGATGCGCACATTTCATAACACGGAACGATGTTCTACAGAGAACTCTAAACAGTGGTCAGGATAGCTGAGTTCCAATCCTGGATCATCAATAAATGATCACGTGGCCCTTGGCAAGTTCCTTTCCTCCATAGACCCAAGTGTCCTTGTTTGTAAAATGAAGGAGTTAGACATGATGAATTCGGGAATTTAAGAAACCTGAGGATAATTTTATGAAGAAGTTCCAAATATTGGACTATATGGAATCCAATTATATGGAATCACATATGATCGTTATATAGCAATAGGGATAGACAGAAAGCATAAAATGTAAAGGGATAAGCCCAGCAAATGAGAACGAGGAAAATAATGAGGAGGCAGAATTTGTTGCCAGGTGAAAATGTCTACAAGCAAGAACAAATTATTCTCTCCAAGGGCAGACTTACACAAAATGACTATCAGTAAACACATAATGGTACACCTGATCTGAAGAGATGATTGCTGAGCTGATGGCAATATCGAAAAGGAAAAGCAGACTTAGCTTCTTAAAAAAGGAAGAAAATTCAAAATTCAAGCATTAGCTAATAACTGATTGGCAAATCTTCAAACATCTCTTATGTTTGTTTATTTTGCTCTACCCTTCTCATTTCTTCTATGTGCAAAATTAAAAATTGAGATTTAAGTAGCATAAAGTCACAGGATTAGAAGTTTCTAGAAATGTTTCTGCAAGATAGTCAATCTTTTGCACATAAATATCAAAAATAAAAAGCTGTAGAATGTGACCTGTCTATACTGTAGAATTTAACGGAATAAATCACTCTTCCCTTGTTATTTCCCATGGGATAGCTACTTACGTTGTTGGCCATGCCCTTTAATTTTCTGTTTAAATGACAAGACTCGCTTTAATACGTAGATTTCTATTTAGATAGGACATTTAACTCTCTTAAAATTAAAATATTTTACTGATGCATTCTGTCACCAAATTCCAGAAATCGTAAACATTAAGTACCATATTTATTTAAAAGTCTCACTGAAAAGCACACAAAGTGTTTTTTAAAGAAACTGAAAACTGGACAAGTAGGTAATGTAAAACTACTGCTATTCCTTTGCTCTGGAACTCTGAAATAAGGACTCACTAAGAAACTCTTTAGTCTTCCTGAATTTCCATGACCTTGACACGTTTGAGGATTGTAGGCTGATTGTAGTATGTCCTTCATTTAAGTTTGTTTAATGTTTTCTCATGATTAAATTAAGGTTATTCATCTTTAGCAGGAATATATCACATAAGCAATGCTGTTTTCTTTTGAATTGTATCAGAAGTCCCATGATGACAACTTTTACCAGTTGACTAAGGTGATATCTGTGAGGTCCTTCCACTTTTAAAGTCACTCTTTTTCCCTTTGTAATTGATAAGTATTTTGTGGGTGTGCTTTAAAATTAGGCTTGGGCCATAATCCCAAAAGACACAATACTGAATACCATAATGCCGGATGTTGAAATTCTGAAAGATAAACATCCCTAAAGTCTAAAATCCTGAAAATCGCTATCTTGAAAGATAAAAATCCTGGAAATATAATTCTAATATCCTATAATCTCTTCTAGAGCTTCATAAAAATAGAATCATGTAGTACGTACTCTTTTGTGGAAGGCTTTTTTCATTCAGCATAATTTTTCTTAAGATTCTTATATGTCGTTGCATATATCAGCAATTTTTAACTTTTTATTGTTGAGTAGTATTCCATTGTATGAATATACCATAGTTTATTTATCTATTATCCAAATGATTGACTCTAGGGCTGTTCCCAGTTCTTGGCTGTTATAAAAAAAAACTGCTCTGAACTTTCTTATACAAATCTTTTTGTGAATATAAATGTTTTCATTTCTTATTAAAAAATACTTAGGTGTGGAACTTCTGGGCCACAGTGTAAGTATATGTTTAGTTTTATGAGAAACTTCTAGACAATTTCCTGCATTCTTTTAACACATATCCATCATTCTCTGAGCACTTCCTTGCTTTCTGGCACAATGAGATCTTCCAGATTCATCTTTTATTTTCCCTGCTTTCACACTGGAATAATCCATTTCCCCAAAGAACTCTGGTTTCTTTTAGTGGAGAATGGTATTTGCCAAGATCTGGTTCACGTGTCTCATCACTCACAGGTCTCTGCTCCCAGGTTTCTCAGTGGACAGATGTAAGAAATGTATGTGTGCATATGTACATGCACATGCATGTGTGTACACAAACATTTACATCTGTGCATATCTTTCTGTCTATTAATTTTAAAAACCATGAGTTCACACTGATACCTCCAAGTCTGATTCAACACAACAGGGTTCATTCTAGTTTTCTCCCTTTCCATTTTTGTAGCTCCCTTAACTCTGGCTCATGTTATCCTAAATATTTTTATTTATTTGGTCAATCCCCAAGTCAATTCATTAGTTCTATCTGGAACTACTCTCCCATCACTGATGCTGTCCTCTTTCCCACGCTGTTGTCCTTTTTACTATACTTGAGTTCCAACACCCCTCACTAATCTGTCTTTCCCTCATGGTTGCCATCCTCACTCTGCTCAGGCTCTGACATTCCACACCAGATCATCCCTCCACGTGGATGCCCTTCACATACTCCTTAGGCTCTGACATTCCATGCCATGGTGACTTTCACATAGATGTTCTCCTTAATCCACTCAGGCTCTGACTCACTATGCTGAGCTGACCCCCGACCTGGAAGTCCTCATTTTGTTGGGCTCTGATTATCCATGCTGGACTGCCCCTCCACGTAGACACCCTCCTCACCCTGTTTAGGTTCTAAGTTCCCAGGCCAGGCTATCCTTCCATTAGGATGCCCTCCTCACCCTGCTTAGGATTAAACACCCCATATTAAGCATCCAACATCTTGCTTGGGCTCTGACACCCCAAGCTAAACCACCTCTCTGTAGGGCCAACTTCTTCACCCACATAGGCCAAAGACTGCCCTTGCACATAGAAACCCTCTTCACCATGCTCAGGCTCTGACAACCCATTCCAAGCCACCCCTGCACAGAGCCCCTCCTTAACCCATTTGGACTCTGATACCGTCATCTGGGCCACATTGGCTTCCCCGGACCAGGAGCAGAGGCTTGCCTTGATCTGCCCCACCTAATGGCTTTAGGACCAAATTGTTCAAAAAGGGAAAGGAATGAAAGGAGAAGAGAAGAAGAAATAGAAGAGGAAGAGCACACAAAGTGCTTTTCATCTAATTGGGGACTATATTAGTTAGTATCCTTTTGGTTTAAGTAATAGAAAACCCAACCCAAAGTGGCTAAGCAAGAAAGGAATTTATCGGTTCATGCAATGGAAAAGTCCTGGGCTAGTTCAGGACCCAACTAGATTTGGGAATTTAAGTAATGACATTAGGATAGGTGTCTGGTTCTTTCTCTTTCTCTTGCTTTCATTATGGTCCTGCTCTATTCTATGTTTTAGCTCCAATCTCACACATCCTTTCCCCTTATGGTGACCAGGTCCAGTTTCATATCCTCACAGGTTCATTACTGGAATAAAAAGGAAAGTGTCCTCTACCTAATCATTTAAGCACTAATTCTGGCATTAGTCCGTACTAAACCTACCACTCTGGCTAGAGGAATAGAATGTCCTGACTGGTTTAAGCCTGAGATGCATGCTCCACCTCTAGAACTATGAGTGGAACCCCACTCGAACGGATGAACCGAGATGCGAGTAGAGTGGTTTCCCCAAAGCAAAATTAGTGATACAAGTACCGAAAGAAAGATGAGTGGGTGCTAAAGAGCAAAAATCAGTACATGTTCAACTACAGAAATGAGAAATTTACATATGATAAGATGACGAAAGGACCATGCAGTATTTGTTAATTGTCAAATAAATGGTGTAGAATGGGTGCTGCAGTCTTCCAGGGAAAGGAAAAATCACAGTGGAAATCTTCTTGAGGTGAGGGGAACTTTGAACCATACTTTAAAGGGAAAAGGTGCATACCCTATGAGTTATTAATCTATAATAAATGCCAGAGAAACTTGCACATATGCACCAGTGGACATGTGCAAAAATGCTCATAGCACTGTTCATAAGAGCAAAATATTGCAAATAACCTGGACACCTATTGATAGGAGAGTAAATAAATCAGTGAAGGTATACTCACAAAATGACATAGAGTGGTGATAATTAATGAGTCATAGCCACAAGAAGAGCATGGATGGATATGGTAGTATAATGTTGAATAAAAAAGCAAATCCCAGAAAACAACATGTAGTTCTATAACCTTTTTCTAAAGTTTACAAACAGGCAAAACTAAACCACATATTGTTTAGTAGTGTGTGTGTATGTTTGTGTGTGTGCGTGTGTGTGTATAACATGTATACTTATTGTTATATAACTATAATACTATTGGGAAAAGAAAAAGGAAAGGAAAAATAAAGCCAAATTTCAGGATATTGATGGTGGGTGGTGGTGGGTGGTGGAGGCAGGTAGGGAATAGAATAGGCAGGGCATAGAGGAAGATGTGGGTTATGAGTATACACATAATGCTCAGGTTTGGTAGTAGATTCATGATTGCACAAGTAAAGAAATAAAAGAGAAGGATAATAACAAATAAAAAAAACAAAGATAAAACAAAAACAAGCAAAAAATGAACAAGAAAAAATATAAATAAATAAATAACAACAAAAATAAATAAATAAAAGAAAGTTATGGATGCAGAAGTGTGCAAGGCATGGTCAGGGACCATAAATAGAATTGGGACTACTGGAGCAAGTAATTCCCATATTAGGTATTAGGAGCAGATATGATTGGAAATAAACTGCACCCAAATATGGTACGACTTTGAACCAGCAAATTGCATAATAGAAGTTGTATTTTAATTTAATTTTACAAACATGTATTAAGCATTTACTATTGGTAAGTCAATTTTAAAATGATAAAAACTGGCTTGGAGTTATGAAAGTAGGAACGAAGAGGAGTGGCCACAAGATATATTGTCTAAGAGTAATAGGACAGGATTAAGTAGTTTATTGCATATGGAAGGCAAAAAATAGGGAGAAGTCAAAGTAGACCCTGAGGTTTCGCCAGGCTGAGTGGTAAAATTAAAACAAAACAAAAACAAGAGAAAATGGCATAGAAGTCATCTTGAATCCAGCATATTTTAAAGTAACTACTTAAAAATATTCCATTGGACTCAGAAATGCCTTTGATGTACCCAGCTTTCCATGGAGAGCAGTTATCAAGGGCTTCAGTTTGCTGTAAGAGGAGCATGACAATTTCCCCCACAGATGAATGAACTTTTGGTTAATTCTTGGTTTTGTGTTTATGTCTTTTAGCTAAACTACACATACAATTTCCAAAGCCACACCCTAGTCATGAAGTGAGGTTGTCTTCAAAACAATTTCAGAAATACATACAATTGGTTGTATCTGAACTCAGGGGCAATGAAGATCAAGTTCTAGAAAATGTTGTGGAATTTCTGATGACTACTTTAGAGAGGAACCGTACTGAGAGTCTGAGGAATTGTGCCAGACGGAAGTGGCTGCACCGAATCCAACATGCTGCAGAGACAAGTGGGGTGTCCCTGGAGCCAGTGTACACTGAGACCTTTAAGGCCCTCACCCAGGTATGTTTTCTAAAGTAGTACATAAGAGGAAAAATTTCCTTAAAATAGATGCTATTCAATGGTTACAAAGGAGGAGCACATTGAATTCTCTGGAAAAATGACTGGGTGCTGTTTTAGATGTTTCATTCATTCCAATATGTTACAATGACTCAAAGCCTAGAAGAGATGTAACTGGAATGATTGCTTTTTGGCAAGATAGAAACAAAGTGGCAAGGTAGAAAAGACAGATACAGGAAAGATATTTTTGGATTTCTAATTTCATTTGTACTGAAGGTCAAGTAAGCCTAGAATAAACCATACACTGACAATAAAAAA
The DNA here is from genome assembly GCF_000696425.1 of Galeopterus variegatus. NCBI lineage: Eukaryota > Metazoa > Chordata > Mammalia > Dermoptera > Cynocephalidae > Galeopterus > Galeopterus variegatus. The sequence continues at coordinate 232,925 of NW_007729274.1, read as the reverse complement.
TACCAGTAAAGAGATGTGTAAGCATCTCAAGCTGCATTTCCCATGTATGATGTTTTGGGAGTCAGTTTAAAAAGGAATTATTTAAATAATAAGTTCACTGTGAAGTGAAATCCAACATCACACAACATTTCACAGCATTGCCTAGAAGCAAACTGAGACTATTTACAGAATCCTGTCATTTAGAACACATGGCCCTGAGGGGCCACTGCCCACAGCCTTGCCACCTCCTCAGAAACTCCCAGATTGCTGCTCCTCCCAGGTAGAAACAGCATGGCTGTCTTCTACATGTATCACAGATTCCATTGATCCAGGGAACCTGTAGCAGTCATCTCTGATAAACAGCAGCACTTGCTCATTGGAACCTTCTCCTGAATGGCTGAATTTTCCAATAGAGTTGGAAATGGTGCAACCAAGACCAGGAGACTACTCAAGAAAAAGAGGCATTACTCCAACTTGCTTCAGAGATCTGTGGTACTCTAAGAGAAATCTTACTACATATTTGTTAATTACTCCATATATTTGTATTTGAAAGGAAGAATAAAGGCAAAAGAAAAAAAGGCACAAAAAACAAACCCAAATATATAGAAAGAGGAGACAAATATCAAGAAAAGTGTCTCTCGTATTCCCAATTTATGGATATGTTCAATATATGTGTTAATATATAGTATTGTTAATAACATAATAATATTTTAGGTACAGAGAATTTTCAGTTATTTTAATTAGAAATAGTAGCTCCAGAAAGTCTGCAATCTTGGGCCTTAAGAAAACCCTTCCTGAGATAACAGACCAGATATTCAAACTGTGTGAAGAATTCCTTGAGAGCGTTTTTTTTCATGTTCACATGACAGTAGATGATCAAGAAATATGAATGAAATGAAGGCATCTTCTTGCTCCAGCTCTCTAAAATCAATACTTTTAACTGAAGCCAAGACAATATAACTATAGTTCAAAGAGATCCAAGTTTTAAACTGCTAAATTTGAGTAGACTTGAGGATTTTTTGTTTTTGTTTTAGTTATTGTTTTTTCAGTAAACCAGTCTGGTTGGCATAGAGGAAATCCATTCCACTCACTAAAACTCAGGTTTGAGGGACAGCTATGGTATCAGCCTTTTTCCCAGTGCCTATGAATGGTAATATCTGCATCTCTTATTTAGGAAAATGAATTATCGGGGCCAGATGCACAAATTGGCTAGTGAAGGGAGACATGGTTAGGGGAGTTCTGTGATGGTTGGAAAATACATAGTCAGAAACATTTTGCCATAGGACGCTGAAGCACATGGAAATAAGAAGATCAGTGCTCACATTTCCCTCTTAGAAGAAAACCTACTACTGCCTGATAGAGGAAATGTTCTGTTGAGGAATGTGGCTTGTACCTTAGATGATGCTCCATTTGTGCTGAACAGAGTGCTTTACAGGGACATGAAAGGAATCAGGTAAGAATTTCTTGAAGAGGATGGTTTCGCCCTTCTAAAAAAATAATTTCCTTTCTGAAGTATGATAGCATCGAACGCCTAGTAAGCTGCTCAAGAGAGAAATGTTTCAAGTCACCAATGCTTCTAGAGTGAGAGCTGATGATTTACTTGATCATTTCTAGAGCCCACTCTTTGGCAATGATTCCCCATGTAGGGACTATATTTCACACTATCAATTCAATTATTCTTGCCTGCTCTATGACTTATGTCTCCAGTGTCCTGTTTATATATGTTTTCACTGTTAAGATCTAAGCTTGTTTCTTAAATCTTGATCTCAAGTCAGACCCTTCAAACTGGTTATCTTTTTTTTTTTCCCCTTTTTGTCTTTTTTCGTGACCGGCAACGGGATCGCAACTCTTGGTGTCGCGCCCACACCGCGATCAACCAGTGAGCAGCGGACCGGTCTCTATATGGGATCCGAACCCTCGGCGGGAGCGCCGCTACACTCCCAAGTGCCGCACTCTACCGAGTGCACCACCAGGCCGGCCCCAAACTGGTTATCTTATCTGAGTCCACTTCTTTAACATATAATGCCAGTGATTGTGAATGAATAATCCATGTAGTTTCCTCCATGGTTTAATCTAAAGCCTCCCACTGTGCCTTTCTCCCGTGCTCATATTCCTTTTCCTCAGCTTTACAGTAGTGGATGAAGGTGTGCCAATCCATGTCCCCCAAGTTCAGTACCATGGGAACATCTTCTTCTGGAACCATTCCCGCAATGAGAATGATCATAACGGGTCATTCCTGGCTCTGCCTCTTCAAGATGCACATATGAGGATCTTTGGGGTCATGGCTGTTGATACCCTTAGAGATCCCCGTGAAATAAACATCTTCCTACCTCATGAGATCAGATTCTATCAGGTAAGTCATAGAAATCTTCAAAAATAGTGGTAGGATGGACTCTCTTTCTGTACTTTTAAAAAAGTGAAACTTGAAACCAGATTAGAGTAAAGCTGCATGTGTAGACAATATCGTCATACTTGCTCCTGTTCCCTGAATGTTTGTGTCAATCTTTGGAGAGGTTCCCCACCACTTATGAAAGGATTCTCAGCCTCAGTTTCACATCCATGTCTCAGCCTCTCTGGGAAGATTGTTAATATGTGTCCCATAGCATTAATCATAGGAATTGAATTTTATGCTGTAGAATAGGAATCCAGTGATTAGACCACTGACTAAGATCCACAAAATAGGAATGAACTTTTAGAAGAGATGTATTTGTGTTTTATTAATAGTGGTTCTTTCCATAAATGGTGCTAAATATGATATACATCCCCATAGCCCTTGATTTCAGTGTTATAATTTTTGAGGACAAAGAATTTTTTTTAAAAGCCTAGATGTTTCTTGAGAATAAATATTTCCAAATTAGATCACAAAGAAGATAGGCACTTTTAGGACTATGAAATAGCTAGACCATTTCTACAAGCACTTTGATTTAATTTTATGGATAGAAATTTCAGTGAAGGAAGATTGAAAGCCTTCATGGAGGCAATGGATTGTGGGGTATAGCAGTAAGTCAGGAATTTGCTATGGTCTTATCATTTGTTCCCCAGTTAGCCACTGGATCTTTATGTTTATTTACCATTATTTTTCATATTCTTTTCTCACTTACTGGGTGGATAACTGAGGAAAGTGGGACAATCTCTTACTCCAGACATCTTTTCAATAATACGATTCATTCTCATCTAACATAAGAATCATGTGAAGATATTAAGAAGCAAAATGGAGAAGTATGGTGTTATCAGTAGGTGAACTATATATAATCTTGTGAGAGAGCATGTCAAAATGAATAATAAATTGGCTCTCTAGTTCTTGGAGATAGGGCTCATGGGTTACCCTTGGATGCCTTGAGTCCTGATATAAAATGCATATGATTTTGAAGAATTTGTTGCTGCTAGAGTTTCTTGACAACAAGACCACAGATGGGTTCTAAAGACTTCCCATCTTTTCTCTGTGGAACCGGGTCTCTTTATGTCTATAGAAGGACTATGTAATCTAGCATGTTGCGATCCTTGGAACCAAAGATGTTCTATACTGTTGATCTGATGACAGTAGTCATGTATAGATGCAGATATTAATATTGCTATCAGATCAGGGCAGCTGCTACCCATCTGCCTAAGGTTGGCATTAGTTCTTGGCTTTTAAACATTTCTTCTCATTTCAAAGTTTATCTTGCTTTTCTGATGCTATTCTCTGATAGCGTGTATCACAAATTTAACTGGGTTAAACTTGATTATCAGAAAGCATAAATAGTTACATGGATCTCTCTTTACACCTTTGATTTCTTGATGATCCTTTTTCATTGTAGAATCTAGACACTGCCTTTGAGAACTGATGAATAATTTGTAGGAAGTAGATTATCGTCAGTTAAAAAGATAATCTAAGTAATGCATGACTAATTATTTTGCTATTTTAAAAAGAAAAGGCAATTCAAACTTTTTGTCACTACAGGGTGTTGCCAATGTTTTTAGCACTGCCTATCACTACGTCCACAGCCGTGAGCACATCCTGCATATTGTGATGACTGGCATTGGCTGGCTCTATGACTACACACCTGGCATCACCTCCATCACTACGTACTTCATTGAGCCTAGCCCAGACCAGGTAGGCAAGCCTTGGAAGTATTAGACTTCTCGTAGGTAATAGAGTTTTGTAGATGTTATTGTCTTGTTAATGTTTTTAACCCATATTAGTTAGCTATTAGGCTAATTGGAAACATATTTCCCATGACCCCAATTCAAGACTCTTGGTTGTGAGTGACAGGAATCTTTTCTTAAACTTCCTTAGGCAAAAGGGAGAACTGATTAACTCATGTGACCAAAATCAAGAATGGAAAGGAGTCAAGCTGGCTTCCACGATGACCAGATCCAGGGATTCGATACTGTCAGGGCTCTCTGACGTTCTTTATCTTGTGTTTACTTCCCTCTGTGTGTTAGCTGTCCTTTCAGCTAAAGATAGGCTTTCTCCACAAGTCAAGTCAGATGCTTAGTAAAAGCATCCAGTAAAAATTTCCAATTTGGAAAACATAAGAAAGAAAACTCTTTTTGACTCATACTGAGATATAGCCCCCTGGCTAGGGTGGGGAGTTTATGGTAACTGACAACCCTGACCAGAATCATATGGGCAAAGTAGGAAGAGATAAGGAGCTGCTATTTTGGAAGGACACAATTACATCAAATCATTTTTCTTAAAAAAGGCCCCCTATCTATAACGGGATGAACTCTTGCTGAATGTTTGCTTTGCTTCTTTACACTTACCTTTAATGTTAGGATTTTCTATATGACAAGAATGGATGAAAAGTTGTCTTCTTTTCAAAAAGGCTAAATGACTCTGCAAGGTGCCCATTCAGATGAGATGACACCTTGGTTGTCCTCCCAGTCCCTTGACTGGCCCATGGCAGGTGCCTCTCCCCTTCCTTCCTGGATTTTTCTTTTCCTTCCCTCCCACCAAGTTCCTGCTTTCCTCCCTCAGTGGCTGGACAAGCTGATGAGGCTTTGGCCAAAGAGGGTAGAATCGGGGAGCTCTCTGCTGGAGTGGCCAGGCTGTGGAGGCAGAGAACACCTTGTCATTGGAGCTGCTCCTGGGGGTGGGGTGAGGGTGGGGTGGGGACTCCAAATGTCTTTGGGACAGGGGTGAACCACTCCATCCTACAGGCCACCGCCACAGTGGGGTTAAAGTGTGTGGGGACCGGGGAAGATTCAGAAGCAGTTTGTCGGGGTCTTCAGGGAAATAACACTTAGGACACTATGGAAAAGGCCAAAATAACCCAAAGCAGTTAGCAAGAAGCATTGCTTCAGCAGTGTGTTGTTTCAGAATCACAATGCCATGGACAAAGCTGCAAGGGTCATGACCTATCTGACCCAGGGCCATCTTACCAGGGTGAAGAAGACCATGCTGAAGGGTGGCAGTGAGAGGAGGACCACCCAGTAGCCAGGGTCTGAGTGAGATCATGGTGGGGCAGAGACCAGAACAGCCTGTCCAAGGCTGTAGTCAGAGTTTTGTCTTAGGTGGAAGACACTATGGCAAAGTTTTGGTGTTAAAAATGGCTGAGAGTGTGGCTGTACAGATAGCTTTTTTCAAGCACTCAACTATCATAACTTCCTAAGCCTCCCCTTCCCCTTCTACAGCCCCTCCAGAACCATTTTCCTCTTTTTTCCAGGCTGCTCTGTGCCTCAAAAAGTAGACAGTTATTAGTGGGGTCCTTGGCCCTTTGGCTTCTGCTTGAGTTTGTCCAATGAGAGCCACCAATAGGAAACTGGAGGGCAGAAGGAGTGAAACTGGAGTATTTATGCTTCTGGCTCCCTCTCTGCCAGGTTGCTGTGGTTTGGCTGTGTTCCCCTACCAAAGGCCACTTCACCTCTAGTCAAGTGGCCCTCTGCATACAGCTATCCTCTACAGGTTCTGGTAATTGCTTCCTCTTCTTGCTTCTTCAGGCTAAGGGTGGTAATAGCCCTCCATTACTACTAGCCCAGGATTTTAAACACTTCCAAGCCTTTATAAATAGTCCTTTTATTAAACTCTCCTCAAATTACCCAGTTCTGGCATTCCTGTAATGTACAGGCTCATAGAGAAAAAAAAATATCTTCCTCCATTGACAACAACCATAGATGAAGGAAAATAGAAGATTCAAATTCTCTGAAGTATAAAACCCAGACTATTTTAATTTATCACCCAAAATCTGTTTCTTTGGAGGACTGAACTTATTAAATAGGTAACTGTGGTAGGCAAAATAATGGCCCCTCCAAAGATTTCCATGTTCTAATTTCTGGAACCTACAAATATATTACTTTACATTGCAAAAGGGACTTTTCAGATATGATTAAGATTAAGGAATCTGAGATGGAAGATGATCCTGGATTAACTAGGTGGGCCCCATCTAATCATATGAGTCCTTAAAAGCAGAGAACCTTTCCTGGCTGTGGTCCCTGAGAGATGGGAGGATGGGAGAAGAGTCATATGGCAGCACAACAAAGATTTGACACTGCATTGCTGGTTCTAAGATGCACAGGGTTATGTACACAGACCTGAGTTAGGAACTAACTCAGCTGACAGCAGCAAGAAAATGAAGATCTCAGTCTTTTATTTCCCTGAGGTCTCAAGAGGGATGAGTGTCTAACACATGTGCCTGTTTTGTTATCTTAAGTCATATCAAATGTAGGCTTTTGAAAAAACAAAAGTCAGGGATAAGCCAATGATGTTTGCTTTCTACCTCAACACGTTCCTTTTCTCAGAAAGTGAATAGATACAGACTTTCTGCTTGAATGAGAGGGAAGAGGAGGTGAAAGAGTATCAGGAGAAGGAAAGTGCAACACTGAAGTTAGTGTTCCATATCCTGCCATCCATAATAGAAAGCAAATTTTTTTATACCTCAGGGACTTCAAAAATGCTGTTACTCTGTCCAGAACATTCTTCCCACTTCATCTCATTGCCCTTTGGCCCTATATGAAACAAACTACAAAACTTTATCAAGGGACATATAATTGTTTTGTAAAGTAGAAAGTCATAGCATGATTTTTTTTTCACAAGAAGACCACTTTTTAAAAATGTAATTTCTTCCAAAAATTATTTATAAATTTAAGAAAATTTCAAGAAAAATCTCAACATGATTTTTTAAAAAATGACAAATGATTTTAATCTTCATAGACTAGCTAAAAATATGAGGGTTGAGAAAAAACTTATGATCTTGGCCTGGGGAAGGATTACTAAGCTTACACCAAAGGTTGGAACAATTAAGGGAAGGTTGGTACATTTACTACATAAAAATGTAAAACTTTCTTGCATTACAGTAATAAATAAAATTAAATTGCTTATGACTAACTAGGGAGAAATTGCCTCATATCTGGCAAAGGGTTAACTCTGTTATATACAAATCAATGAGATTTTAAAAATTCAAAAGAAAAATAAGCAATGAATAAATCTATTTAAAACAACAGCAATAACAACAAAAATAAACCTCACGCAAATGGTCCATAAATGTGAAAAAAATATTCAGTCGTACTCAATAAAATAAATACAAAGTTAAGTAATAGAGAACTTTCTACTGACTAAATTGAAAAATATTTTTTAAACTGTAATTTGAAATGTCTGTGAGACACGTATGTGAAGGTATTGAATAGGCAGTTGGGTGTATGAGTTCAGTGTTTGGGTAGAAATCCAGGCTAACAAATAAATGGTATTTAAAACTATGAGACTGGGTTACACAACATTGTGAATGCATTCAATGCCATTGAATTGTACCCTTACAAATGGTTAAAATGATAAATATTATGCTATGTATATTTTACCACAATAAACAAAACAAAACACAAAACCATGAGACTGGATGGGATGACCAAAGGAATAAGTGAGGATAGAAAAAAAAAGTTTGAGGACCGAGCCCTGAGCACTGCAAGTGTTTGGAATCACTGTGGCTCAAGACTGTATCAACTGTAACCCACAGTATGAAAAACATTTTATATTCTGACCCCTTATACATGCGTGCACACACACACACACACACATTTGAAACAGAAATTTCACAAAACAATACCTACTTTTACTATGTGATGTTTTCTAATATTGTCTATTCTATTTTATTTCACTCTTTTTTTAAAAAAAGTGTCAAAAGAGAAAAAAGCAAAAATTAAAGCAAAGGAGATAAATAATGTGTAATGAGAAAGGTGAGAATGAATAGATATTGGAAAGGTAAGGAGAAACAAAACAAAACAAAACAAAACAACAAGCCAGTAGCAGAAGAAAGAAAATGGGGGGGAGGAAATATAATTGCAGCTTTTTCTCTGAAAGGTTTCCTAGGAAATTTTAAGTAAGAATGCTTATCTCACTAGCGAATAATTGCTGAAGGACTTGCTGAATTTATAGTTTTTTGGTGCAACTAAAATTAAATGAAAAACTTACTTGTTTTCAGGCATATTATTATGAACCCCTTATTTTCTATATTATGCTTCTGGCCTGACAGCAGGAGTGGTCAATTTACACAATTTTGGAGGGAAAAACAGGAAAGAAATTGTTTAATTTGGGCTGTAGATTTAAACCTAGAAAGAGTCAAGGTGAGATTTTTAAAAAATCTTTTCGGTCTAGTATGAATAACCATGAAACAAAGAAGTTCAGAAAAAAGCCAGAAGCCCAATTGCCAATGTGGAATAATCCTAACAGTTTGCCAAGTATAATGTTGAAAACATTTTTTACCCAGAAACTTTGGTAGAAAGCTTGAGGGCGTGGAGTACAGAGGCAAGAGAAAGTTTCTCATTACAAAGCAGTTGCTCATCTTCTAACACCATTCAGCATGCAGCCCCTAGGGATCCTCTCTAATCATGGTTTGCCTTTTACTCCAAGAATTATTTTTTTAAAGGGGTGGGGTATAAAAACCCCTTTTTACCTCTTCTAATTGAATATGTCTTTCCTACAATTCAGTGATTTTGCAGAATATGTTAATAGTGCTTTCTTATAAATAAACTAATCTCTACCAAAAATGTTGACCAAGGCTCATTAAACTATTTTTATAACCCACATGTAAGTTATGACCTACAGTTTGAAAACCTCTTAGAAGTGAGCAAGATAAAGAAGCAGCATGGGCTGGCCCGGTGGCGCACTCGGTAGAGGGAGGTGCTTGGGAGTGTGGCGGTGCTCCCGCCGAGGGTTCGGATCCCATATAGAGGGTTCGGATCCCATATAGAGACCGGTCCGCTCACTGGTTGAGCGTGGTGCGGGCGCGACACCAAGGGTTGCGATCCCGTTGCCGGTCACGAAAAAAGACAAAAAGGAAAAAAAAAAAAAAGAAGCAGCAAAGAGAATGAGGAACGTTTGGTGAGGTAGGAGAGCCAGGAGAGAGCAGTGTCCCAAAAGCTGAGTAATGAAACTGCGGGGGTCCTTCAAAAAGTTCATGGAAAAATAGAATTGAAAGGCAATGTGAATCTTTCTGTGAACTTTTTGAAGTACACTTGCATTTCAAGAAGGAAGTTTTTCACTGAATCAAATGCTGCTGAGAGGTAGATGAAAATGAGGACTGGGGATTGAACAATGGATCTGAAAATGAGAGCGTCACAGGAAACCTTCACAAGAACAATTCTGGTGATGTGGTGAGAACAAAGACCTCCCTGGGGAGTATTTTTTATTGTATTTATTTTCTTTGGGCTTTTCTGTGTTTTCCAAATGTTCTACAGTGAACTTTTAACATCAGAAAAACAATATTAACACAGTTTTATCACAATTATAAAAAAATAAGTTTTCGCATTTAAAAAAATCTTATTTTTTTGAAAATTTTCTCTTGTGGAACACCTTGTTGCTTAACAGGGCTGAAAATGGGTAAAATGTTACTGTCCTTAAAGCTAGAGGTCATCTAAACTTTCCTAGTTTTTTATATTTATCTGTCCCCAAAAGCTTTAATGAGAATAGGAGGTCTAATTACTTCTCTGTAATGAAATCTCTTCCTCTTTTCAAGGATTCAGACTATGTTTTACGCAAAATGATGGTCACAGGGCAGCTGGGTCTAACAGAAATTCACAAAAATCCACCTACTGTCTTGAGGAAGTCATGTATCTTCAGGTATGAGACATGTCTGTTTTGTTTGAGTGACAGAACACATCCCCTGGTGGGATAGCAGATTTGAAAGACATAGCTTCTGCCTCTTATTAGTACACACTTTTATTCTGATTAGCTTTTTTTTTTTTTCCTTTTTGTCTTTTTTCGTGCCGGTAACAGGATCGCAACCCTCAGTGTCGTGCCCGCACCGCGCTCAACCAGTGAGTGGACCGGTCTCTATATGGGATCTGAACCCTCGGCGGGAGCGCCGCTACACTCCCAAGCGCCGCACTCTACCGAGTGCGCCACTGGGCTGGCCCATCTGATTAGCTTTTATTTATTTTTATTATTTTTATTTTTTTCCTTTTTATCTTTTTTACTGACCGGTAACGGGATCGCAACCCTCGGTGTTGCGCCCGCACCGTGCTCAGCCAGTGAGCGGGAACCGGTCTCCACATGGGATCTGAACCCTCGGCGGGAGCGCCGCCGTGCTCCCAAGCGGCGCACTCTCCAGCGCGCCACCGGGCCGGCCCTGATTAGCTTTTAAAGAAAAATTCCTGTAGAACATTGTCTGCATTGGACATATTAACTCCTTTTTTCCGCAAGTCCTTTTTAAGATGGGTTTCATTGGTATTTTGTATTAAAATTACATGTTTTAAAGCATGATAGTGGTTTATTTTCTATGGTTTTCTTGTAAACATAAAATTCAACAAAAACCCACTTATTTGAGCTCATCTGTTAATGGTAGCTAGCCTATGAACATATATTTTTTGTTTAAAGAAGAAGGCAGGGGCAAAGGTGGGAGAAAGCAAAGAATGTTGTATTTAATAATTACCCTGTTCTAGATTACTTAGAATGACTCTCACTTGTGCAGTGCAAGGAACACTACTAAACTGTGGACAGATGCAAAACAGATCTTAACTGAGAACACACCTATTGCATAAAGGGACTGCTTCTTAGGAGGGCCCATATAGTTGCGTAGACAGTAACCCTATCTCAGACTAGCAGGCTAATTTTGACATTTAAGTACATATCTTAATTAAATTTTAGTTTGGCTTCATATCAGAATGTTCATTCAGTCTCAAGTTCTTTTCCATATAGCTATTCCTTGTGCTGGTCAAGGAAGTCCTTGTAACACCCAGACTCATAACCATGAACTCCTGTGTGTGACAGAGCAGATGCCTTTGTAAGAACTCTCTTGACCAATGGGCTTTATTATTACGCCTGGAAAGTTTAGTATCATGCATCATTACCATAGTTATCATAATGACACAAAGTGGTGGCTCATCAGCAGCAAGGGGTGGGAATAGCAGAAAAAAGATATCATATTACCTGTCGTTATAGGATTGATATTTTGAATTATAAAGTGCTTTTTGAGGCTATGCAAAGCACTAACATTTTTCAAACACCTTAAAGGTATGGCATCTCGATATCAATGGAGATGGAGAAAGGACCAAAGAGATAAAAAGAAATGTGTCTATGCCTCAACTAGAGAAAGAAGTAGTCATTACATTTCCATGAAAATCTCAGGTTTCTCCCTGAAGCACCTGCTATAGATGCCCTGCCCAGATCCCCAATATGCCTTTTGCAGGCTGCTGCAGGTACTGCTAAAGGCTCACACTGTAACTTTCTCTGCACAAGTGCCCTTGAGCAATTGAAGCCCCTCACCAGGAGGTACCTAAGAGTTATGTAAACACCCCCCACCCTCACTCCCACACATCCAGAGCAGCTTAGAGCCAATGATGACTAGTGCTAGGGTACAAAAGCTCCCTTGCCTCAAGGTGGGACAGATTCTTTAACAACACAATTTCCCTTTCAGAGCTCCCCTTGGGATCAAGCCGAGGCTAGACTTCACTTGAAATTACATTCTTACTTAGCTTCTCCTCCTTTCCTATCCTGCTTCCCTCAGACTCTCACAGGTTTCTCCTGAGAGTAAATCTACCTCAATAAATCCCTTGCATGAGCATCCCTGTCTCCAGCTCTGCTTCTAGGGAACCTGACCTAACATTCTCATCGTACTTTCTGGTACCAACCAACATGGACCGGATAATAAGTAATAAAAAATGAACACCTTCAGATAAGCTTAAGTGTAGTTAAGACAGTGAAGCAGAGTATCACAGTGGAGAGTGACTTGGGTGCTCCTACTTCAGATTGGGTGATCAGGGAAGTCTTCTGGGCAGAGACATGAGTGAGCTGATGGACAGAACCAGGTGAAATCAAGGTGTGAGCATTCCAGGAAGATGAAACAGCAACAGGGGCTGGCGTGGTGGGAGTGAAGGAGGCACAAGAGAGTGAGTTAGTACGTTTGGGTGGAATGTTGTGGACAGGCAGATGTTTAATATCATGTGCTTCTTTGGTTTTGGTTTCAGGGATTTCCTCTTTAAGTGTACAGACAGTGCACAAGTTGTTTTGGCCTCTGCCTGTGGAGAAACCCACATAGTTATTCCACTTCGTGAGAGAACAGGAAAGGCTCTGGGAGTCCTCGATTTTAACATTGGCCGAAGTAGGATGTTGTTGTATCAAGAGTTTAAAGATCTACAGAAAATGATGAAGGTGATCCAAGCTGCCTGCTATGAAATACTGGGTGAACTCTCTGGAGAGACAAAGAAAAAATATGTCTTAGGTATTGTGAATGCGGCAACAGTCTGGATTCATGGGTTTAATAGATTTTGAGGAAACCACAGACAGTACGATGAAGGATGCATTTTCTAAAATGAATTGTTGCAATATACAGATCTTTCTATATGAAAGGGATTCCTTTATGCAGTCTTGGTCTTATGAGTATGGCCTATAATTAAAGCAAAGGCACGGAATCACATTATTTTGGCTAGAATCATACAGTTTCAGAACTGGAAGGACCATAAAGGAAAGACGAAACTACCATTTATTAAATGCCCCATCATATTTGAATAGTTATTTCATTTAATCCTTATCATAACCGTATGAGGTGAATGGTGATACCCCATTTTACAGGTGGGGAAAGTGAAGTTCAGAGAAAGTAAACAGCTTGCCCTAAATCACACAGTTAACAAATGGTGAAGGCAGGATTTGAACTCAGGTTTGGGTGCTCTTTCCCCTATATTACACATCATTAGCTAATTAGAACATCTCATTTTACAGATAAAAAAGCTAACGCCCACAAAAGTAAAGTGAATTATCCCAAGTCCAATAGCTAGTTACTGGCAGAGCCAAGAATAGACCCCAGTTCTTGTGATTCCACATCTACTAGGCTACTCTTAGCATGATACCAACTTGGAGAGAGAGGTGAGGGAAGAAAGAGGCATGGAAAGCTTTGGCTACCTAGAATGAAATGAATAGATTTAGAGAAACACTATAGGATTAAGCTGAAAGATTTCTAGCCATTACATAGAGTGGGATAAGAAGAAAGAAGAAAATGCATGTCTTCTGAGTATTTACTACAAGTACATTTAAGGCCTGAGCCCTTTTATATATACCATCTCATTTAATTCCCACAGCTCACCAGAAAAGCAGGGATTAGCCCCATTTTCACAGAAGAGGAAAACGATATTCAGAGAGACAATAGAACTAATAAGAGGGAGAATATGTATTCAAACCAAGGTCTAACTCTACAACCCAAGTTTTTGCCTTTTCTCAAAACCTCTTCCTATGAGGGTGTAGTTCCACTCTTTTCGATTGCATGGCTAGAGAAACTAAGATTGTTTAAAACTGTAGGATATGGTTTTCTATTTTCCTTTTTTTTTTTTCCTTTTTGTCCTTTTTCGTGACCGGCAACGGATCGCAACAATCAGTGTCGCGCCCGTACCGGACCGGGACCGGCAACGGGATCGCAACCCTCAGTGTTGCGCCCGCACCGCGCTCAGCCAGTGAGCGGCCGGTCTGTATGTGGGATCTGAACCCTCGGCGGGAGCGCCGCCGCGCTTCCCAAGTGGCGCCCCATCCAGTGCGCCACCGGGCCGGCCCTTGGTTTTCTATTTTCTGAAAAAAAAAATGTTTACTATAATATGCTAAGAATCCTATGAAAAAGTAACGTATGTGACTGAGCAGCAATGTGAGATGTCATTCTGTTATTCCAGAGATTGAACATGTAGGGGAAGTCCAGCGGGCAGGAATTATCTTCTTCCGAATCATGCTGCGGGAGCTGCAGGAAAGCCTCCAGCTACTCAATTCCATGGACTTTGTGTCACTGTTGCTCTATGATCATAAGCCTCTCACAGAGCCAAATTATCCTCAAGACAGCATGTCCCTGGAGTTGGAAGCCAACATAAAACTAGTGCAGGACATCTTGAGAGGCGTTATCTTGTTCTTTCATCCAGAGCTGGAATTTTCAGGAGACTTTAAAAATTGGGATAAGTGTAAATTTGTAAGTTTTTTTAAATGTACTCTTTTTATTGGAGAATAATCTATACAGATTTGGGTATACAAATCATAATTACAGAAATCATAAGTATAAAAATACGAGAATTTTCACACAATGAACACATCTGTGTAACCAGCACCTAGATCAAGAGTCAGAACAGTAGTAGCATCCCCAAAGCCTTCCTTTGTACCCTTTCCCATCACCCCTTCATCCCCTCCCCCACATTTGCCCCCATGATCTTGACTCCTAACACCATACATTGGTTTTGCCTGTTTTAAATTTATGTAGATGGAATTCTATAAACTGGTGAACGGGCACTGTATTTCCACCTGCTGGTGATCCCATAATTTTTCTTTCGTTCTTTGTTCACAGCATGTTAACAGATATTTAGTCAAGAGTATTTGTGCCTTTGATCCAACTGCTAGCCATGTGGTGGTGAATTTACAGCTCATTGATGAATATATCAGAGGTAAATTTCCTCCTAATTATAGCTTAAATCCATACCAACAGCAATAAAACACAATTGCAATTAGGAGATTTTTATTAGAATAAAGCAAGTGGCTCATAAATTCAATTTTTAGGAGAAAACAGTTATTATTACAAGTCTCTAAAGGGAGGGACACTATCTATAATCTATTGCATTCCCCACAGTCACTGTCTATGCCATGCCACACACTTGAGAGTTCAAAAGCACATCTGTCTCCCACTTATTGACTGCATGTGTATTATTCATTTTTTAAAAAAGCAAATAGCTGCTGCAGTGAGGACCGGGACATTAAACAAAAAGGCTATTATTATCTTTAGCTTCAATAAAGAACCAAAGAAAATAATAGCTTACTAGCCTATTAATCTATAGACTAGTAACATAGACTTTCTGGAGAAGGAGAATCTGCAGGAATGGAGAACAGTGGCACTCTCAGGTTGGAGAAGTTGATGAGCTCTTTGCCCACAGATAACAGGCTACATGTAAGAGTAAACATACAAATACAAGCACATATTCCTCCACTGGTGTGTATTACCCCACCAGCAGACTAAGGCCATGTATGTGAGTGGATCAGTAAGGAATATACTTAAAGTTTGTTGCTTCTTTGTTACTTATGAAAAACTAATCATTAACAGGGGAAATGGCTCTGTAGAAATTGCTGCCTAAATCTGTCCCTCTCCTCCTTCTCCCTTTCTCTTACTCTCTGTGGAGACTCCAGTCCAAGTCAGAAGGGTTTCTGGATTTCTGTGATGCATATACTAGACTGCGAGGCTCAGAACCAGAGACTCCTGGGACAAGTGGAAGAAAAAGGCAACCCAGGGGAAGGTGTATGTATAGCCACACTCCTCAAGGTGTCTGTAGCAGTGGAGGTATGGAGTACTGGGGTGTTGGAGCAGTGAGCCAGGGTGGATGGATAAAAGAGAGGTCATCTGGCCTCAGAAAGTGAGATGCTCCCAGAAGTTTGGGAGTGCTACAGAGCAGGAGAGAACAAGAGATTGTGTGAAAGTTAACGTGGACCATTAGTGACATGAGTCAAGTTTAGAATTCTTATTTGGAATGGGGCTTCCACAGTAGCCTCATGGCTCTGGCCTCATTCATGGGAGCCTCTGGTTCACAGGTGTGATATGTATAACTTTTTCTAAGGTGCTATTCAAGGAAACAACAATGGCAACAATAAAAATGGATACTTGGTCATTATATACTTTTATATACTCATTCTATACTTAGTCACTGTTCCATGAAGACTTAAAAATCCAAAAGAAATGTTTTATGTCAGTGCCTCTGGCTCACCCAACCCCCAGACTCAGCCCCACCTAGCTGCTGCTCTTCCTTTTGGAGTGGAGTTAGTCCCTGCCATGAGCCCCAGCACCCCTCCTCTGTGTAATTAGAATTGACATTCTCCCTGAGTCCCTACTCCACTTTCGTTCCCACCCAATCTGCCAGCTCCTTGACCTAGAGCCAGACTCTGCTGCCAGGGTCTCTTGTGTCCTTTCAGAGTGATGTTCCCCTGTTCCCTGTCATGGGCGAGGACTCAGGAACCCACCAGCACCCAATCCAGTCCCTGTCAGAGAGGAGCTGGGGATGAAGATCAGGCCCCTCAACTCCACACCTTGCAAGTATGTACAAGAGTTGGCTTCAGGGCCGGCCTGGTGGCGCACTGCTACAGTGCGCCGCTTGGGAGCGCGGTGGTGCTCCCGCCGAGGGTTCGGATTCCACATACAGACCGGCCGCTCACTGGCTGAGCGAGGTGCGGGAGCAACACCGAGGGTTGCGATCCTGTTGCCGGTCACGAAAAAAGACAAAAAGAAAAAAAAAAAAGAGTTGGCTTCAGCACTTCACAGCCCATCCCCAGCCACAGAAGTGGACAAAGGCATCTTCTATATCATCATACCAATGCCTCAAGGGAATCTCTTTGGGCTCCACCTCCAATTTGCTTATAGGAACTTCCTCCTGTTGTCCTATATAACTCCTTTGTTTCAGAACACATGGAAATTTTAATTTCTGTGTTTGCTCTCACTTTGAACTATCCTAGCTGATTCCTGAGCAGCCTTGACCACCAACGCTTCCCACCACTTTCTGCTTTCCAACAGTGCCCTCAGGTGGCAGGAATTCTAACTGCAGTTAACCGAGCAGAACTAGGCCGGAAACCAATCCCCTTCAGCTCACCTGTCGCCACACCAAGACTTTAGTGTTTTCACAGTCTCTGCAGCAATCAAGAAAGTACATAGGCCGCCCAGATAGATACCAACCCTTTCTCCTTCAGATGCAATTATATCAGGAAATACTAAGCTCCCTGTTCCGGGGAAGGGAGAGGATCTCTCTGGGACACATTTCTGTATGCGCCAGAAGGAGAGAAGTCTTCCAGCAGGGCAATCTGTTGTTCAAAGTTTACCAGGCTTTCTAGCAGCTTTAAGTAAGGCCTTTACTCAATAACCCCACCCAGCATGAAATGCCACTAATAATAATAATAGTAATGTAGGCTCTGCCAGGGACGGGGAGGTACCACTAGACTATATAGCATAGCTACTAACCCACCAAGCCCTTGAAACTAACGATTTTACCAAGAGTATAGAATTAGGGCTGGTGAAGTGCACGTACTTTCTTAGAGATTCTGCTCTCAACTGTTACCCCACTTTATTCTAGTGTGAGAAAGGAGTATTTGATATTCTGGTGGAACTCCAGGCAGCTGTGTCCTGCCTTTAGATTGAGATGGTCATCTATGAAGGAGCATTGGTCAGCTTTGTTCAGAGGTCCTGGCTTCCCAATACTGTGCCACTGCATGTGAATGTTGCAAACGTACTTCCCTGTGGGGGACCCTGTGACTCCAGTGACTACTCCCAGACAGCTGTGCACACCTGATCTTTCTGTAGGGGATCCTATAACCTGTCCCATGTCTCCCTCCTAGGAGGTTAGGACAGTTGTTGCCTGCCAGGAAATGTTCTCAGACCTAGAGGCAAGAACTATCCACTATTGCAAGTATAACTAGAATTATTTTGATATCTAGAACCTGTGTTTCTGATAAGTGGCCATATCTCCTCTCCAAGCTTATATAGCAAAGTTTACAAGTCCACAGACACTGGTCTTGGCAGGAGTGTCCCAGGCCCTCCACTTCTCTTACAGGAGTCCCAGGACTTCTCCTCTGCCAAAGCAGACAGAGCTTTATTCTCACTGTCTAAAGAAATCCAGGAGCTTCCTCAATAAAACACCACCATGGTCCTCCAAGGGTGACAATAGAGGGAGATGCCTTGCCATCAGGGTGAAGGACGACTGGACTTACAGCCCTGATTATCTCTCATCCTGAAGATTCACCTTCCCCAGGATATCTTTCCTTAATTGCAATTGCCATCACCGTGTGGTGGCTCTAGTGGGTACTGCTCTCCATCCCCCTTCACTAGAAACGTGGGACACAACTCCTTTTTTCATTACCTACTGCATAACCTTTTATAAGATTCTACCAGCCGTCCAGAAATAACAAATTGGAGTACAGCACAGAACTGAATCTGCAATTCTGAGAACGTGCCTAGTTATTTTAAATGGGTCAGAGTGGAACGGAAAAGAAGATACCAAGAACACTGTTCTGTCCTGTTTTGACGTGGACCCTCTGTATACTACTATGGGCTAGGATTCGGTTACAGTTCTCCACCATCTTTTTGGACCTAGTAGTCTTGGGTAGTAGTCCTTTTTGAGAATTGTTGGCCCCTACTTGTAGGAAAAGACCTGCCATTGCAGCTAGACCTGGGTTTAACAGAGAGCCTAGAGTGTACCATTTAAGAGTTGTTCAGGGATTTCAGGCTATGGAGGAGGAAATATCATTTCAGCTTTAGAACAGAGTTCTTTTTTCCTGGCAAGAACCTCTTAAAGGTCCCTCTTAGTTATGATATTAAACACGTAGTACTCACTCACATACTGTCTACAAGAGTAAAACAGGCTATTTGGGGGTTTGGTAAAGACCCAGGGTCTGGATGCTTGACTCATTTCCCATGCATGCAGACCCCTTCCATTTTCAGTTCCAAGTTATTCAAAGGGGGAAGAAAAAAATCAAGTCAGCAATTCTCTTTTGTTCCTTACCACTTCTTTCGATTTTAAATTTTGAAGTTTTCCAACAGTAGTTATTGAATTAAGAGAAACAACTAAAACTGGTTGCTGCTTTGGCATCTGATTAAAGACTTAAAAATCAGTTTAGTGAGAACATTTTCTGTTTAACTAACATTCGTATTTCTTTTCATTTTAATGCACATTAAAATAAGCTTTTATCCAAAAAAGATTTTTAAAATTATATATTTTTGTTAAAGTATTTAAAAAAGTCAAATAGAACTAAAAACATGGACTGCCTCTTCAGTAAATGGTGCTGGGAAAATTGGATATTCATATGTAGGAGGATGAAACTAGACCCGTACCTCTCATCATATACCAAAATCAACTCAAAATGGATTAAAGAATTAAATATACATCCGGAAACAATAAAACTCCTTAAAGAAAACATAGGGTAGGGCCGGCCCGGTGGCGCACTGCTACAGTGCGCCGCTTGGGAGTGCAGTGGCGCTCCTGCCGAGGGTTCGGATCCCACATACAGACCGGTTCCCGCTCACTGGCTGAGCGAGGTGTGGGAGCAACACCGAGGGTTGCGATCCTGTTGCCGGTCCCGGTCTGGTTCGGGCGCGACACTGGGGGTTGCGATCCGTTGCCGGACACGAGAAAAGACAAAAAGGAAAAAAAAAAAGAAAACATAGGGTAAACACTCCAGAAAGTAGGATTGGGTACGACTTTATGAATATGACCCCAAAAGCACAGGCAACCAAAGGAAAAATAATCAAATGGGATTATATCAAACTAAAAAGCTTCTGCACAGCAAAAGAAACAATTAACAGAGCAAAAAGACAACCAACAGAGTAGGAGAAAATATTTGCAAAATATACATCTGAAAAGGAATTAATAACCAGAATATACAAGGAACTCAGGCAACTTAACAGCAAAAAAAGAAGTAACACAATTAAAAAATGGACAAAGAAGCTAAATAGGCATTTCTTAAAGAAAGATATACGAATGGCGAACAGACACATGAAAAAATGCTCAACATCACTCAGCATTCAGGAAATGCAAATCAAAACCACTTTGAGATACCATCTCACTCCAGTTAGGATGGCTAATATCAAAAAGACTGAGAATGACAAATGCTGGCGAGGTTGCAGAGAAAAAGGAACTCTCATACACTGTTGGTGGGACTGCAAAATGGTGCAGCCTCTATGGAAAATGGTATGGAGGTTCCTCAAACAATTGCAGATAGATCTACCATATGACCCAGCTATTCCACTGCTGGGTATATATCCAGAGGAATGGAAATCATCATGTCAAAGGGATACTTGTCCTCCAGTGTTTATTGCAGCATTATTTACAATAGCCAAGAGTTGGAACCAGCGTAACTGCCCATCATTGGATGAGTGGATACGGAAAATGTGGTATATCTACACAGTGGAATACTGCTCAGCTATTTAAAAAATGAAATACTACCATTTGCCGCAACATGGATGGACTTAGAGAAAATTATAGTAAATGAAATAAGCCAGGCACAGAAAGAGAGATACTGCATGTTCTCACTTATTTGTGGGAGCTAATAAAAATAAATAAGTAAATATACAAACAAACGGGAAATGGGAGAGAAAGAAGCCCAACAATCACAACAGTTCGTTGATCTTGTTAAGACAAGTGAACAGATATGATGTTGATGGTGGGGGTGGTGGAGAGCAAAGGAGGAAAAGGAGGAATGGGTAAAGGGACACAAAAATCAACTATAACTGATAAATTAAAATAATAATAATAAAAAGAACTAAAAACATGGAAAGAGTCACTAGCCCATCCTTCTCTCTCTTCTCATTCTCCCCAGTTCCTCTCACCAGAGGCAACCATTTTTAACTCTTTTACTGTTTCTTTCAGCGTTTGCACATCTCTATATTTCTAATATTATGCACATATTGCTATCTTTTAATTCATCAATTTTAAAAATTATCAATCGATTTCCTCTTGTTATAGATGAAGATTTAGTTCTGTTCACCACCATTCTCTTACCCCATCCTCCTAATGTAGTCATATTATAATTTAGGGTTAAATCAAAATGCAACATTTATATGGTTTTGCCTGTGCAAATATATATTCACAGCTGAGCACTATAGCATATTTTGATTCTTCATTTTCTACTTTTTGTTTTTCCTGAAGTAAATAATTGCCTTTTATTTTAAAATGTCTTAGTTTTCTTTGTACGTCTTGAAAATTCCTACCCCATTTGTCTCTCCATATAATTTCACATGAGGACAGTTCTATCAGGTAGTTTTTTAGTTTCAATTTATTTTTTTCCCAAAGCTATCCTTTCTAGAAATCTTAATTCTTTTTTTATCTGAAGTCTTCCCTCTGCCCCAGATCTGCTACCCGGCTGCCTTCCTGAGACTGATTTCACCACTATCATAGGAATTTACTTTGCCATTCTCTTGGTGCATTCCTGTTTTGAGGTAGCATATCTCCAGCAGTTTTCTGAAAAAGAGTGCACGAATGGTAAATTTTTTGAGAACTGTCATGTCTGAAAATGTTTTTTTCAATCCTTATATTTGACTTATACTTTGCCAGGGAATATAATTTTGAAGACATCGCTCCATTGTTTTGGGTTTCTTTTGAAATTGAGATATAATTCATATACCATAAATCTCACCTTTTTAAAGTATACAATTCAGTGGTTTTGAATATATACGCCATGTTGTGCAATCGTCACCACTATCTAATTTTAGAACATTTTCATCACCCAAAAAGAAACCCTGTACCTATTAGTGGTCACTCCCCCTCTCCCCTACTCCTGTCCGCTGGAAACCACTAATCTATTATCTGTCTCTATGAATTTTGCCTATTCTGGACCTTTATATATGGAGTCATACAATAGGTGGCCTTTTGTGGCTGGCTTCTTTCACTTATCATAATGTTTTCACGCTTGTATCAATACTTCATTCCTTTCTTATGACTGAATAGTATTCTATTGTATGGATATATCACATTGTTTATCCATTATCAGTTGATGGACCTGTGAGTTGTTTCCACTTTTTTGACTATTGTGGTTATGCTGCTATGAATATGTGTTTACAGGTTTTTGTAGGAACACACGTTTTCACTTTTTTTGGATATAGGCCTTAGGAGTGGAATGGCAGGGTCCATATGGTAACTCGATGTTTAACTTTTTGTAGAAATGGCTCCATTGTCGTCTAACTTCCAAGACTGCTACTGAGAAGTCTGAAGACTTTCTAATTTCTAATTCTGGGCATGTGTCCTCTCTGTTTTTGTTTTGTGACCTTTTTGTTTTGTGTTTGTGTTTGTTGTTCTCCAGCAGCTGTAGAGTCATCCCTTTATCCCCAAGGTTGTGAAATTTTGTAATGATACGCCTTGATATGGGTGTACTTTCATCCATCGCTCTGGGTATTGTGAAATTCAGGTCCTTAAGTCCTGGCTGGCATGGCATCAGCGTTGCTGCTTATGGGTGTGCAGTTTATGCACTGCACAAAGGTGCCCTGCTGAGGAGGTAGGTGGGGGCTGAAATCTAACCCAGATTCCATTCACTGAACTGTGTGCCTTAGCTTGAAGCTACATGTGCTCGAAGGAGGGACATCTTTTTCCTCACACATCTTTTTCTGCTCACCAACCTGTGTGACCATAGAGTGCATTCACCCATGGTAGGTGTCTTTTTCTCATTTACACAAAGATGACCTATAGGCTGGGAGTGGCCCTGCCCTGTCTTCTGTATATCCTCTTTGGAACTCCTGTTATTCAGACCTTGAAACTCCTAGACTCATTCTTCAAAATCTCTTTTATTTTCCATCTTTTTGTCTTTTTGCTTCACTTTCTGAGAAATTCTCTTAAACTTATCTTCTAATTCTATTAATTTTTTGGTTTTTGCATGTTTTAATTTCTAAGGGCTCTTGTTATTGTTCTCTAAATATCTGCTTTCTACAATATCTTGATCATGTTTTATCTTACCTCTCTGAGGGCATTAATGGTAATTATTTTTTGGCATTTCCTTGTCCCTATTGTTTCTCTTCTTTCTTTCTGTTTGAGTGTTTTGGCCTCTGTGTCTCATGTTAGAAGTTTTCCTCAGGGCCAGCCCAGTGGCGCACTGGAGAGTGTGCCGCTTGGGAGTGCGGCGGCGCTCCCGCCAAGGGTTTGGATCCCATGTGGAGACCAGTTCCCACTCACTGGCTGAGCGCGGTACGGGCGCAACACCGAGGGTTGCGATCCCGTTACCGGTCAGTAAAAAAGACAAAAAGGAAAAAAAAAAGTTTTCCTCAGATGTCTGGTAATCTGTGGTTGTTTATATTTAAGAGTGGGGGGACTAAAAATAAACTGAAACCTCTGAGGGTGTTTGGGAGGCTTAATTGAGCTTCACTGTGGGATGATCCAGTGGCCCTAATTGGGGGAACCTCTGACATCAGTATCTCTAGGTCCTTTATCTTGGACTGTCAGGTTCCTCAGAGAAGACTCTTCCAGTATCCTACCAGGAGAGAAAATAATGTGTCTGCCAGAGTTCTGGGAGCTTAGTAGGGGGAGCCTGCAAAGGTTTCAATATTCAGTACACATACACTCTTGCTGTCTTCACTATGGTATTCTCCCTCTCCAGTGTGTCTGGTGTGCCCCAGTCCAGAGACTTTCCATGTTACCCTCCCCAAGGAATAAGTTCCTAGTGTTGGGGAGAAAAACTTGCCCAGTGGTGTGATATGGGGGAGATTTTCTAGGGATCTAACTATTTCCTAAACAGCTTCAACAAACCCTCCTAAGCCTTTTGAGAATTCTGAGATATACAGTAGGTTGGCTCTAGGCTTTCTCCACTCCTGATTTAGAATTCTGCTTTTCTCCCATTTGCTATAATTACCACTTCTTCATCTACTTTTTACTTCCAAAATTTTGTTACTTCATTCTTTCACTCAAAATTTTTCTGAATGCCAACCATGTGACCATGTGCCAGGCCGTATTCTAGGCTTTTGGGATACAGTAATATCCCAAGATCCCTACCCTCAAGAAGCTTACATTCTAAAGGGGAGAACAGATAATAGAAAAATAAATGTAATAAATAAATAAATTATATACTATGGTAGAAAAGAAGTGCTATTTAAAGAAAATAAAAGCAGGGTAAAGCAGTGGAGTGCACTGGTGGGACGTGGGAGAAGGCATGCGTTGCAAGTTTAAAGAGAGTAGTCAGGTAAACTTTATTGAGTAGGTAAGATTTAAGCAAAGACTTTAAGGAGGTGAGGGAATAGCCATATAGTTATCTGTGGAAAGAGTAATCCAGGCAAAGTAAGCAGCCAATGCAAAAGCCCTAAGGCAGTGATGTGGATTGAATTGTGTCCCCCAAGTTTTATGTATTAGATGCTTGATCCCCACGATGACTGTTAAGGGTGGAAAATTCTATTGTGGTAATTGAAAGGTGGGGCCTTGAAGAGGTCATTAGATTCTGAGGACCATATCCTAATGAATGGATTAATAACGGTAGTCATGGGTGTGGTTCTGAAGGCTTTAAAAGGACAGCACATGAGAGTCTTTCTCTCTCTCTCTCTGCTCCATCATTTCTGCCATGTGAGGTCCTTGGGTCACTGTTGCCACCACCAAGGCCTTCACCAGATGTGTTCCCTGGACTTTGGACTTCTCAGCCTCAAAAACTGTACCAATAAATTTTGTTTTCTTACAAATCAACGAGTTCCAGGTATTTTGTTATAAGCAACAGAAATGGACTAACACAGGCAGGAGTAACCAATGCATTCAAATAGCAGCAAGGAAGTTACTGTATCTGTAGTAGAGTGAGAGAGGAGGAGATAAGTAGAGGATAAGGTCAGGAGATAATAGGAGACTGAATCAATTAGGCACTCAAAGACTGTTGGGCCGAGCCCATGGCACACTTGGGAGAGTGTGGTGCTGGGAGCGCAGCAGCGCTCCCGCCGTGGGTTCAGATCCTATATAGGGATGGCCAGTGTGCTCACTGGCTGAGCGCGGTGCGGCCGGTCTCAAAAAAGGACAAAAAGAAAAAAAGACTCTCATAATGTTTTGACTTTTACTCTAAGGGAGATATAGAGCCATTGCAGGATTTTAAGCAGAGGAGTGACATGAGCTGACATGTTTTAAGAGGATCACTCTGCCTCTGTGATGTGAAAACACTTTGGGGGTCAAGAGGAGTTGCAGAGAGATCAACCAGAGGAGCCGCTGTAGGAATCCAGATTCAAGATGTGGGTGGTACCAGTGGAGATGGTGAAAAGTGGTCATATTACATATATGTAATGTAACACATTACATATATGTAATGTAACATATTACATATATGTACAATATACATATATTACATATATGTAGGCTATATATATATATAATTTGAAAGGTAGAACTAAAATATATCCTGACAATTTGGGTATAGAATGAGAAAGAAACAGAGGAGCTAAGGTTGACTTCATGGTTTGGAAGGATGGAGTTGCCATTAACTGAGATGGAGAGCAGGTTTTGGTGGGGGGGGGATGAAGTGTTCAGATTTTGACATGCTGAGTTTGAGATAACTATTAGATATTCAAGCACAGATGTAGATAGGTAGAAAAGTAAGTAAATCTGGAGTTTTGGAGAAAGGTCGAGGCTGGAGATGTAAATTTGGGATTCGTTGGTGAATAGATGATTTTCAAAAGGAGGACAGGAGACTGAGTAGAGACAATTCTTAAAATGTTTTGCCACAAAGGGGAGCAAAGGAATGGTGTAGTAACGGGGGGGTGGGGTATAAAAGATAAAAGAAATTCTTTTTGCTTCTGAGATGGTAACCATAACAGCAGGTTTGATTCTGATAGGAATAATGCTGTAGAAAGCAAGAAGTTGACAATGTTGGAGATAGAGAAGAATTCCCGAAACAATGTCCTCAAGTAGGTGAGAGAGGATAGGATCTCGGTAACCATGTAGCCTATTTACATTGAGACAGTCACAGTTTTTGCTTATTGTCCTGGTGACCTTGTCTGATTAGTGTCCTCTTTCCCTTGCAAGTGTACCAGTTTGGACAATGAGTTATATGACTACCCTGGATCTAGTGCATCAATGGAGGAATTGGCTTAAGATGGCAGGAGGATGTAGTATGTGGGTACAGATGAGAGCAAGTGAGTAGATGTGCCAGTGGGGTCTGTGGAAGTTGTATTCTGATGGCTTCAGTTTTTACAGTGAAGTTGGAAGAAGGGTCATCAGCTGGAGTGATAATGAGAGAGGAGATTGTTGGGGCTTTGAGGAGACAGAGGTACTTAAAGAGCATAATACTGGTGTTTCTCCTTTCTTAATCTCCCCATCCTTGTGATTTATATCTTCTTCTTTAATTTCTTTACATTCGTTTTAGTCGAATTTTAGGAGGGAGCAAAAGTGAATGCGTGTTCATCATCTAGAAAAGGATTATCTATTCCATTTCTTTCATATTTTAACTGGATGGTCCCCAGCGTAGAGTGCTAGTACCCCAGAAGGTTTAAAAGACTATCCTTCGGGATATAAGAAAAATGCCATAGGACTTTTATTCTAATGGTTTTATCTCATCATTGTCTAATTTCTATTTTTGTTTGAAAGTGTTTTAGAATCATTTATAAGAGCTGACCAGTTAGCTCAGTTGGTTAGAGCACAGTGCTGAGAACACCAAGGTCCAGAGTTCTAGCCCTGTACCAGCCAGCAGCCAGTAAATAAATTAATTAATTAAATAATTTATAAATTAATATACATGTATTGGGGCACATGCTCTTTTTTTTTTTTTTTTTTTTTTTTTTAGCAGCTGGCTGGTACGGGGATCCAAACCCTTGACCTTGGTGTTATTAGCACCACACACTAACCAAGTGAGCTAATCGGCCAGCCCCTACACTCAACATTTGTTACTGATAGAGGCACATGAATTTTTGTAAAGATAAATGGCATTGATTTCTATTCACATATTATTGGATTTATATCTATATCATGAAAAAAAGCCAGTACATGTGTAGAAATTATGCTTGCAATAGGAATGAAACTAATGTACCTGCAAGAACTCAGCATCCATCGTGGAACAAACTGCCATCCAAAACTTTGATAAGTCAAGAAAAATGTCTTTTTATCGCTCCATTTAACACCAATTCTTTCCTGATTAGCCTGAGAGGCAGTACTCTACAAAGCCTTTGGGACCACATTAAGTTAACAGTGACATTAAGTGCCCAACTGCCCTGGGCAAATATGAGTTCTCCTGCCTGCATAAAAACGGATTGAAATTTGCATACACATACCCTTTTAAGTGTCTATTGTTGCATGACCCTTCAGCTTATTGTTTGTGGCAGTAATGTTAAGGAGTAACTTAGGGTATGTGAAGCAATAGAAATAAGAGAAATAAAACTAAGAGAACTGATGATGAAGGAGAGGAGCATTCAAGAAATGCTGCTGATCTTGGGTTAGTTGTTAGTTGAAAGGAGCAGCTACAGTTTAGTTTTTGGACTTGAAGCTTAAGTACTTCATTCTTTTTACTTTGCCCATCCTTACTTATCGTTTATAATTCCCAAAGGATTTAACTTATTAATCCAGCGTTAAAGCAGGAATCCATAAATGGAGTTTTAATTTAGAAATATCTTATTATAGCCCAACGTTTCCAGCATAATGAATTCCCTATGCAATTAAAAAGTTTGATTAAACTAGAACCTACAAAAATAGCATAATAAAATGTTTCTGAATCAGTAGGTCTATAAACAGGTTGACACGGAATCTTTATAGCTTAGATGTATTCAAATAACTTACCATAACCATTGCCACGGACAATTAAAAAAGCATAGTATCTTAGGGTTATAAGACAAAAGTACATAATACATCTGCTTGAAAGAATTACTAAGTCTGTGTGAATGGGTTCTGTGGTCTGCCAAACTGCAAATATCTGGCATGTCACCACAAGAGGGCAGTAGCGCTCAACCGCTAATGGGGAACCCAGCAGAGCGTCGGAGGCTTCATTAGAGGAATCATCAGAGAGCCTGTTGTTAACGCATCAGTCTCTGGAAAGGGCAGGGAAACAGGACCACCGCCCAGACAAGTTCGGAGCTTCTGTCCCCGGTAACAATAAGACAGGAAATAAGCAACGGGGGCTTGTGAAAGGGAGCGGCCTCGCTCCCTATCCTCGTGTCCTTGAATCACCATGGAGATGGCGACTAGCTTAATAATGGCTGCAGATAGGGGTCTGTTCATTTGGATGTTCAGATAAGAACACTGTGGCAGGCATCAACGCAAGAACTCTTAATGGGGATTCGGGAAGGGCAGAATAAAGCTGTGGGGAGCCATAGAGCTGTTTTATTTCAGAAAATTATTAGGGCTGGTTTTAGGAGTATCCTAGGGTGAAATTTTATTTAATTTAGATTTATAACATTAGAACATTAAGATAATCAAAATAATCTTTGGAAACCTGTAGGATCACCTTGCAAAGTTTCCAGGAAACTCATTAGTGTAAAGACGGATCAATTATAATAAATGCACCTTCAATATTTTAAGTATGTATGTTTCTTGGTCTAGTATTGCCCATAAAATGAGATGAATCAAGTATTTTTAATATGCTGTCATGACTAGCATCTGTTTTTGTTTTATTCATAATTGTCACTAATGTTACTGAGCTATAATTTGAAAAGACTTTTAGTATTTGAAAAACCTAATTCAATTATTTTCTAATGTTTCAATTCAACATTTATTGAACTCTTACAATTGAGTGAAAAAAAGACAGTGCATGTGTGTTAAAACAGAGAGTTTTGGAAAATTAATTGTTTTGATATGTTTTAAAATCAGCTTCAAATAAAAATGGAGGGGCTAGCCAGATAGCTCAATTGGTTAGAACATGGTATTGTAACACCAAGGTCAGGGGTTTGGATCCCTGCACTGGCCAGCTGCCAAAAAAAATAAAAATAAGTAAAAATAAAACTGAGACTTGTATTCACTTGTATTCACAAGTTCCCAACATTTTATGTGCCTTTCCTGTCCCATATTGTACCTTTTGTTGTAGGATTGCCCTCAGAACCATGGAAGAAAGTCCTAGCCAGAGCAATTAGGCAAGAGAAAAAAAGGATATCCATATTAGAAAGGAGAAAGTCAAATTGTCTCTGTCTGCAGATGGCATAATCTTATATACAGAAAAACTGAAAGACTCCACCAAAAAACTCTTAGAACTGATAAACAAATTCAGTAAAGTTGAAGGATACAAAATCAACATACAAAAAATCAGTAGCATTTCTATACACCAATAACGAACTAGCTGAAAAAGGAATCAAGAAAGCAATCCCACTTACAATAGCTACCAAATTAAAAATAAAATACCTAGGAATAAATTTAAACAAGAAGGTGAAAGATCTCTACAATAAAAGCTATAAAACACTGATAAAAGAAGAGGACACATACAAAAAAATGGAAAGACAACCCATGTTCATAGATTAGAAGAATTAATATTGTTAAAATGTCTATACTACCCAAAGCAATCTATAGATTCAATGCAATCCCTATCAAAATACCAATGACATTCTTCACAGAAATAGAAAAAAAATCCTAAAATTCATATGGATAAAGACAACCCATGTTCATAGATTAGAAGAATTAATATTGTTAAAATGTCTATACTACCCAAAGCAATCTATAGATTCAATGCAATCCCTATCAAAATACCAATGACATTCTTCACAGAAATAGAAAAAAAATCCTAAAATTCATATGGAACCACAAAAGACCCCAAATAGACAAAACAATCCTGAGCAAAAAGAACAAAGCACTACCTAACTTCAAAATATACTACAAAGCTATAATAACCAAAATAGCATGGTACTGACATAAAAACAGACACATGGACCAATAGAACAGAATAAAGAACCCAGAAACAAATCAATGTATTTACAGTCAACTGATTTTCAACAAAGGTGCCAAGAACATATATTGGAGAAAGGATAGTCTCTTCAATAAATGGTGCTGGGAAAACTGGATATCCATATGCAGAAGAATGAAACTAGTCCCCTATCTCTCACCATATACCAAAATCAACTCAAAATGGATTAAAGACTTAAATGCAGGGCTGAAATTATGAAACTGCTAGAAGAAAACACAGGGGAAATGCTCAGGACATGGATCTGGGCAAAGATATCATGGATAAAATCTCAAATACATAGACAATGACAGAAAAAAATGGGATTATATCAAACTAAAAATCTTCTGCACAGCAAAGGAAACATCTACAGAGTGAAGAGCAACCTGTAGAATGGGAGAAAATATGTGTAAACAATTCATCCAGAATGTACAAGGAACTCAAACAACTCAAAAGCAAAAATACAAATAACCCAATTTTTTTCAAAAGACCTTTTTTGCAAAAGACCTGAACAGACATTTTGCAAAAGAAGAATACAATGGCCAACAAGCACATGAAAATATGCTCAGCATCACTAACCATCAGGGAAATGCAAACCAAAACCACGATGAGATATTATCTCACTCCAGTTAGAATGGCTATTATCAAAAAGACAAAAAATAACAAATACTGACAAGAATGAGGAGAAAAGGGAACTCATATATTGTTGATGGGAATATAAATTAGTACAATTATTATGAAAAACAGTCTGGAGTTTCCTCAAAAAACTAAAAATAGAATAACATATGACCCAGTAATCCCACTAGTAGGTATGTATCCAAAGAAAGGAAATCAGTATGTCAAAGAGATATCCATACTCCCATGTACAATTTACAGTAGTCAAGATAGGGCCGGCCCGGTGGCACACTGCTACAGTGCGCTGCTTGGCAGCGCAGCAGTGCTCCCGCCGAGGGTTCGGATCCCACATACAGACCGGTTCCCGCTCACTGGCTGAGCGAGGTGTGGGCGCAGCACCGAGGGTTGCGATCCCGTTGCCGGTCCCGGTCCGGTACGGGTGCGACACTGAGGGTTGCGATCCGTTGCCGGACACAAAAAAAGACAAAAAAAAAAAAAAAAAGATAGGGAATCAACCTAAGTGTCAATCAACAGATGAATGGATAAAGAAAATGTGTTATATATACACAATGGAATACTATTCTCCCATAAAATAGAATGAAATCCTGTCATTAGTGGCAACATGGATGAGCCGGGAGGACGTTATGTTAAGTGAAGTTAGCCAAGCACAGAAAGATAAATACCTCATGTTCCCCACTCTTACGTGGAAGGTAAAAAAGTTGATCTCACAGAAATACAGAGTAGAATAGTGGTTACTAGAGGCTGGGAAGGTAGGGGTGTAGCAGGAGAATAGGGAAAGGTTGCTTAATGAATACAAAATTACAGCCAGATAAGAGGAATAAGTTCTAGTGTTCTATTGCACTGTAGGGTGACTATAGTTAACAATAGTTTGTTGTATATTTTCAAATAGCTAGAAGAGAAAATTTTGAATGTTCCTAACACAAAGAAATGATAAATGTTTGAGGTGATGGATATGCCACTTACCCTGATTTGATCATTTCACATTGTATACATGTACTGAAATTTCACATTGTACCCCATAAATATGTACAATTGTTATGTGTCAATTAAAAATCAACAATAAAAAATAGGAAAGCTAAACCTAATTCAGGGAGCCTTGTTCCTTTGTGTTGATAGAAGACAAGGAAATAAAATTTGTTCTGTTTTGTGATTCTAATAAATGTCATTATTGTTAATAAGCTATAAAAAAGACTATTTAAAAGCTCTTCCTCAATTATAAGTATAATTTAATGGTTTATCCAACTCAAATCAGCAAATACTTATTGGGTTAGGCACTGAGTTAGACACAAGAAATAACAACGATGAATAAAACATAGACCTGGGGGTGGGAGGCACCTGAAAGAAGGAGGGTAATTAATATTTTTGATCAACTACTCTGTGGCATCTCTTTGCATATATTTTCTTGTTAAGCCTCATACCAATTCTAAGATATTATCCCTGTTTTATGGAAGAAGAAACTGAGGCTCAGAGCTATCGAGTGACCTCAAGGTCACAAAACTAGTTGGGGTAGGCAAGATTAGAATCCAGATCTGTTCAACTCTAAAGTATATATTCTTTCCATCGGACCATTATATTTCAGTATTAGTCATTGACCTCTGGGAAAAAATAACTTTTATGAATGATATCTTAACAATTTTCAATCTAACAAACTTAAACATATAATGGTATATAGTGATACATATTTTAAAATAATTTTTAGGTGCTGGCCGGTTAGCTCAGTTGGCTAGATTACGGTGTTATAACACCAAGGTCAAGGGTTCAGGTCCCCATACCAGCCAGCTGCCAAAAAATAAAATAATTTTTAGTGTTTTTTTTTTTTTCCTGGCACCTTGCCGGTTTGGGGATCCAAACCCATGACCTTGGTATTATAAAGCTGCACTCTAACCAAATAAGCTAAACAGCCAGCCCCTAAAAAAAATTTTTATTAGGAAATATTTCAACATAGAAGTACAGAGAATAATACCCGTGCAGTCACTGCGAAGTTATATTCTACAGCTACCTTTAACATTGCGCCATGTTGAGTCAGACTTTTTTGAAGAAATAAAACATTATAGGAACAGTCGAGGCTTTCTACTCTTCCTTGATCCCATTTTCTTCTTTTTCTCCCTGGAGATAATACTATTATGAATTTGGCAATTATCAGTTTCATTCATGATTTCTTTTTTTTTTTTTTTTGTCTTTTTTGTCTTTTTCCGTGTCCGGCAACGGATCCCAACCCTCAGTGTTGCCCCCGCACCGGACCGGGGACCGGCAACGGGATCGCAACCCTCGGCGTTGCTCCCGCGCCTCGCTCAGCCAGTGAGCGGGAACCGGTCTGTATGTGGGATCCGAACCCTCGGGCGGGAGTGCCACCGCGCTTCCCAAGCGGCGCACTATCCAGTGCGCCACCGGGCCGGCCCCTCATGATTTCTTTTTTACCACACGCTTATGTATCCATACACAAAAGAATACTATTTTGCAGGTTTTTAAACTATATTTTAATTGTACCCAAAAGCACACATTATTCTACAACTTACTTTTTGTGCTCAGTATGTTTTTGAGATTTATCTGTAATGATATATGTAGCTCTAATCCTTTAATAGCTCTAATATGCTGCATAGTATTTCATTATGTGAATATAGCAAAATTCATCTATCCTTATTCCTGTAATTACGTATTTAAACAAGATTCTTCTATGGTTTAGACTCAAAACATAGTTAATAAACTTTTATCATAGTAATGGAGCTTATCATTTTAATAATGAAAGTACAAAACTATTCACCATAACTTTTTTTTTTCCTTGATGCAGATCATTCCAGAACCGAAGTATGGAAATTTGGTAACATTGTCATTGAACACCTATACCACTGGATACACATCTGTTCAGCTCTCATGCACCTAAAGAAAAAGCTAAATAGTGCTATTATACCTCCATTGCCCTCCAAGTCTGACAACTATATGTATGCGAAAATGCCAGGGGAAAGTTCCCAAGGGAAATGATAATGGAATTGGTACTGTATTTAGGATACTTTGGTAATGTTCACTTCTGTTTAACTATAAAATATTTTCAATTGGAAAGGAATGCCACATAGACATATTCTGCTCCTAGACATTTACCTTAGTACCTTCTAAAGCCTAAGGAGAAATTTTATCTAAAATTCAGTTAAGGTAGTCATAACCAAATGTATTTATGTATATTACAGAATATATTTGAAAGTCTCCTTTTAGTTTGAGCTTTGTATCTGCCATGAAACTGCTATGGTTAATTGGGTATTTTTTTCATTCTTGTAAGGTAAAAACTAAGTAAAAGACATAGAATTTAGGGGAAAATGGCAGTTTTTACATCAAGAGAGTGCTATACAATAAAGATTTTTTTTAATGGACTAGGAATTGTTTTTTTTTTTTTTTCAAATTCTTCAAAGAATTACCTGAATATGGTCTCGTCCCACTCCCTGCCCTGCCCCCTTGCCTTAACAACTTAAAAGTAATTTTAATGAACAGAAATTCTTGTGGGAAAATATCTGTGACTCATGGGAAAAAGAAAACTTTTTTTTTTTTAAGTAACAAAGACCTCTCAAGTTCAAGAACTACAAAAAGAATTTACATTTGTTTAAAGCTTGTTATTAAGGCAAACTTTACTGCTCTGTGATGAGATTACATCTTTGCAGTAAGATATCTGATGACAAAATCCATTTTTAATAAAATTTTGGGAAATTAAACTTTATTTTCTTTATTAGATTGACAAAATGTGATGTGTTCCAAACATCATATAATTTGAGATTGGGGGTCCCTTTTTAACCTTTTCTGATAAGATGGCAGTGTTATTACCAGTCCTCATCTCTTTGATGATCACATACCCCGTTTTAACCTATAATTCCTGTTTCATATTTGGAAGAAGGCTTTTTACAGCATTTGCAGCAACATTTCTAGGGTGTTCTTGAAGATATTAAACTGATAGCCACATATCCTGCTAGCTTCAGAATAAGCTTATTAAGAGTTCATTGTGAATACAAATAGTATTTTACGCAGCAAGGAAGAGAAGTTTTTGCAGAATGCTATATTTTTAACTACTATGATGGGAATTAAGTTAACTAAATGGCTTCTAGCTTAATGATAAGAAATATCATACATTTGCATGGCACTTAAACTTGTTTGAAGTATTTTCACATACTAGTTTATCTGATCCTTCCAATAATCTGTAAGATAGTTAGTCCTGATATTGTCTCCATTTTATAAATGAGAAAACAAGCTCAGAGAGTGAGACAGTTGCCCAGTTCACAACAGCTAGTAAGTGCAGGGTGGACCTAACATCCATGTGTCCTAATTTCTGGTTTATTGCACTTGCCAGAACCCCAGACGCCTCACTAATACTTTTCTAACCTCTTACCAGGTTAACAACTATGCTATCAGTCTTTTGGAAACTACTTTAAAATTAAGCAACCAACAAGTCAGATTGTTGGATTTATTTAACTCTTATGCAGGTAAAATACTATCTTTCAACACCAGGAGCTTACTGTATTAGTGAAGAGGATGTTATTTTCACTTGTCTGAAATCAAAGGCTGGAGAGGAAAACCATTAAGAATAATTCAGTTTATTTAAAACCAGGTTTGAGGATCAACCCAGGAAACACAACCAAACAGAGCTGTATGTGTTCTGGAGGTCCATAAAAATCATGAGCCTATGCACAAGTAGTGAAGCAGGTAGAGGAAAAGGTTGGGGGGTGAGTCCCCTTCTTGAAAAATCTCATCAATTAATGGTTACATAGTAGTGAAACAAGGCAAAGGTTTATTTAACATTGATGCTATCTCAGTATGCAGCTTTTATCTGGTGCCACAAACACAGCAAAACAAAAGGAAACACGGTGAATCTTTGTGATATATCATTATTCCAGGAACAAGATGACCCAACCAAATCACAAGCCCAACGTCCCAAGGTAAACATGTCAATTTACATTCCTGCCTGCTTACTTTGGTCAGATGTCAGTCAGCAAGATGGCTTCTCAGCTCTATTTTGAAAACTTTGACTGAACTGATGACATTTTCTGTCATCAACTTGACAAAAATTTTGATATGGATATTTATATCCAAATCCATTTATTTCACTGTTAATAGATTTATTGATTTACTCTTATTCACATATGCTTCAGAAGCTCTGACTTGATTAATTGGATTTTTTAACGGCTCTTTGCTCACAGCTCATAGGTAACAATGACACTGTATACTGTAGACCATCCAGACCCTTTCCTTTTTTATTAATTTTCTTTTTTTCTATCTTTCTTTTTTTGGCAGCTGGACAGTACAGGGATTGAACCCCAGACCTTGGTGTTATCAGCACCACGCTCTAAACAACTGAGCTAACTGACTAGCCCTCCAGACTACTTTCTTTTATAGTTACAGCTTTCAATGGTCCAGGAACAACATGAAGTTTCAAGACAACGATATTAGAACCTCAGAAAAGCTTCTATTGGCTCTTTTAACAGCTCTATTAAAATATAATTCACATAGTACACAACTCACCCACTTAAAGTGTACAATTCAATGGTTTTTAGCATATTCACAGAGTTATGCAACCATTGCAACAATAAATTTTAGAACATTTGCATCACCTCAATAAGAAACCCATACCCATTAGCAGTCACTCCCAGCTATCCCCCACCCGTGGACCTAAGCAACCACTAATCTACTTTCTTTCTCTATGGATCTGCCTACCTGAACATTTCATATATTAAATAGAATCATATAATATGTGATCTTTTGTGACCGGCTTCCTATTCCCTCATAATCTAAATAAGATCAAGCAGGGCTGGCCGGTTAGCTCAGTTAGTGAGAGCCCAGTGTTATATAACACCACGGTCCGGGGTGTACAGGCCAGCTACAAACAAACAAACAAATAAATAATCAAGGAACCAGCTTTCCCAAACTTCCACAGACATTCCAATCCACTGACTCAGAAGACCTTTTGTAGGTAATGTAGGGAATTTTCATTCCTCTCTGTGCAATGTCCCACATCATCAACTCTGTGTTCTTACTCTCCCCACACAATCTTATTATAAAGACCTCTCTCCACTGACAAGATCAATTAATTAAATATTGCCTATTTCTCTGTCCTTAAGCATGGTAATTACCCTCAGTAGGTGTTCCATCTCCTAGTCGTTAAACATATTTTACCTCCATTTATTGCTTGAGCTTAGATAGTCTTGCCCACAGACCTCAACTGATAAAACACCTCCAGGTGGCCATTTTTTCTTTTTTTTAATTTATCATTATACAGTGTAATTGATTTTTGTGGCCCTTTACCAGTACGTCCCATTCCTCCCTCCCTCTCCCCATTTTCCACACTTAGCAACCTCAGTTCAACTCTCTTCTCTTAAAAAGTTCAATGAATTATTGTGATTGTTGTATCTTTTAAAAATTTATTTGTTTATTTATTTTTATTAGTTCCCACATGTAAGTGAGAACATGCAGTATTTCTCTTTATGTGCCTGGCTTATTATGCTTAACATAATTTTCTCTAAGTTCATCCATGTTGCTGTAAATGGCAGTATTTCATTCTTTTTATGGCAGAATAATATTCCATTGTGTAAATATACCACATTTTCCTTATCCAGTAGTCCAACGATGGACATTTAGGTTGGTTCCAACTCTTGGCTGTTGTAAATAGAGCTGCAATAAACATGGGAGTACAGGTGTCCCTTTGACATGATGAGTTCCATTCCTTTGGGTGTATACCTGGCAGTGGGGTATATGGTGGTTCTATCTGTACTTGTTTGAGCAAACTCCATTCCATTTTCCATAATGGCTGCACTATTTTACAGTCCCATCAACAGTGTAGGAGGTTTCCCCTTTCTCCACATCCTCACCAGCATTTGTTATTCTCAGTCTTTTTGATAATAGCCAGCCTAACTGGAGTGAAATGATATCTCAATGTGGTTTTGCATTTCCCAGATGATGAGTGATGTTGAGCATTTTTTCATGTGTCTGTTGGCCATTTGTATATCTTCCTTTGACAAATGCCTATTCAGCTCCTTTGCCCATTTTTTAATCAGGGTACTTGTTTTTTTACTGTTAAGTTGTTTGAGTTCCTTGTATATTCTGGATAGTAATTGTTTGTCAGATGCATATTTTGCAAATATTTTCTCCCACTCTTGTTGGTTGTCTTTTTGCTCTGTTAATTGTTTCTTTTGCTGTGCAGAAGCTTTTTAGTTTGATATAATCCCATTTGTTTATTATTTCTTTTGTTGCCTGTGTTTATGGGCTTGTATTCATAAACCTATGCTTAGTCCTACTTCCTAAAGTGCTTCCCCTATGTTTTCGTTTAGGAGTTTCATAGTCTCAGCATGTATATCTAATTCTTTGATCCATTTTGAGTTACTTTTGGTATATGGTGAGAAGTATGGGTCTAGTTTCATTCTTCTACATATGGATGTCCAATTTTCCCATCACCATTAATTGAAGAGGCAGTCTTATCCTCAGCATATGTTCTTGGTGCCTTTGTCGAAGATCAAATGGCTGTAGATATATGAGATTATCTCTGGGTTCTCTATTCTGTTCCATTGGTCTGTTTTCATGCCAGTACAATGCTATTTTGGTTACTATAGCTTGGTAGTATAATTTGTTTTTTTTTTTTTTTTGTTGGTAGTATAATTTGAAGTCAGGTAGTGTTATATCTCTGGCTTTATATTTTGCTCAGGATTGCTTTGGCTATTCAGGGTCTTTGTTGTTCCATATGAATGTTAGGATTGTTTTTTCCATTTCTGTGGAGAATGTCATTGGTATTTTGATGGGGATTGCATTGAATCTGTAGATCACTTTGAGTAGTATGGATATTTTCACAATGTTAATTCTTCCAATCCAAGAGCATGGAATATCTTTCCATCTTCATGTGTCCTCTTTAATTTCTCTCTTCAGTGATTTGTAGTTGTCATCGTAGAGATCTTTCACATCCTTGGTTAAATTTATTACTAGGTATTTTATTTCTTCTGGTAGCTATTATAAATGCACTAGGTTTCTTGATTTCTTTTTCTGATAGTTCATTGTTGGAGTATAAAAATGTTACTGATTTTTGCGTGTTGATTTTGTATCCTGCAACATTGATGAAATCGTTTATCAACTCTTAAGAGTTTTTTTGTAGCGTCTTTAGGCTTCTCCATATATAGGATCATGTCATCTGCAAACAGGTCTTATCTTTTCCAATCTGGATGCTCTTTACTTCTTTCTCTTCCCTGGTTTTTCTGGCTAGTACTTCCAATACCAGTTGAATAGGTGTGGCAAGAGTGGGCATCCTTGTGTTTTCTCTGTTCATAAGGAAAAAGCTTTCAACTTTCCCCCATTCAGGATAATATTGGCAGCGAGTTTGTCATATATGGCTTTAATTGTGTTGAGATACTTTCCTTCTATACCTAATTTGTTAAGGGTCTTTGTCATGAAGAGATGTTGAATTTTGTCAAATGCTTTTTCACTGTCCATTGAGATCATCATATGGTTTTTGTCTTTGATTTTGCTGATGTTATGTATCACATTTATTGACTTGCATATGCTAAGCCATCTTTGCATCCCTGGGATGAATCCCACTTGATCATGGTGTATAAATTCTGGATGTGATGCTGTGTTCTATTTGCTAATATTTTATTGAGGATTTTTGCACCTATATTCATCAAAGATATTGGTCTGTAGTCTTTTTTTGTTGTATCTTTGTCTGGTTTTGGTATCAGGGTGAGGTTTGACTCATAGAATGAGATTGGGAGAATAGCCTCTGTTTCAATTTTTTGGAATAGTTTGAAGAGAATTGGTGTTAATTCTTCTTTAAAGGTTTGGTAGAATTCGGCAGTGAAGCCATCTGGTCGTGGGCTTTTATCTGTTGGGAGACTGCTGATTATAGCTTCAATCTCTTTGATTATTTTTGGTCTGTTCAGGTTTTCTATGTCTTCTTGGTTCAGACCTGGTAGTTTGTATGTGTCCAGAAATTTGTCCATTTCCTCCAGGTTTTCAAATTTGTTGGCATATAGTTGTTTATTGTAGTCTCTAATGATTTTTTGTATTTCAGTGGTATCAGTTGTAATGTCTTTTTCATTTCTAATTTTTGTTATTTGTGTCTTCTCTCTTCTTTTTTTTAGTTAGCCTAGCTAATGGCTTGTATATTTTGTTTATCTTCTCAAAAAACTATTTGTTTCACTGATCTTTTGTATTTTTTTTGTTTGTTTCTATTTAATTAGTTCTGCTTTGATCTTAATTATTTCTTTCTTCTACTAACTTTGGGGTTGGATTGTTCTTGTTTTCTAGCTCTTTTAGGTGAGTCGTTTATTTGAAATCTTTCTGTTCTTCTGATGTAAGTATTTATCACGATAAACTTCCCTCTCAGTACTGCTTTCTGAGTACTTCTTTCTTCTACTAACTTTGGGGTTGGATTGTTCTTGTTTTCTAGCTCTTTTAGGTGAGTCGTTTATTTGAAATCTTTCTGTTCTTCTGATGTAAGTATTTATCACGATAAACTTCCCTCTCAGTACTGCTTTCTGAGTACCCCACAGGTTTTGGTATGATGTGTCATTATTTTCATTAGTTTCAATAAATTTTTTGATTTCCTGTTTAATTTTTTCTTAGACCCATATGTCATTCAGTACAATGTTGTTTAATTTCTATGTATTTTTATAATTTCTAGAGTATCATTTGTTATTGATTTCTAGTTTTAATCCATTGTGGTCTGAAAAAATACATGAATAATTCCAATTTTTTTGAATTTGTTGAGACTTGATTTGTGATCTAGCATATGGTCTATCCTGGAGAATGTTCCATGTGCTAATGAGAAGAATGTACATCCTGTGGTTGTTGGATGAAATGTTCTGTGATGTCTGCCAAGTCCAATTGGTCTAAAGTGTTGTTTAGATCTGTGTTTCTCTGTTGATTTTTTGCCTTGATGATCTGTCCAATGTTGAGAGAGGGGTGTTCAGGTCCACTATTACTATGGTATTTGGGTCTATCTCTTTCTTTAGGTCTAATAGTGTTTGCTTTATAAATCTGTCTCCTTTAAAGTTGGGTGCATACGTATTTATGATTGTTATGTCTTCTTGCTGGATAGACTATTTTATCATTATATAGTGGCCTTTTCTCTTTTTATGGTTTCCGGTTTAAAGGCTATTTTATCTGATATAAGAATAGCTACTCCTACTCGTTTTTGGTTTCTATTTTCATGGTATATCTTTTTCTGTCCTTTCACTCTTAGTCTGTGTCTTTACAGGTGAGGTGAGTCTCTAGAAGACAGAATATTATTAGGTCTATCTTTTTAACCCAATCAGTCAGTCTGTGTCTTTTGAGTGGGGAATTTAATCCTTTTATATTAAGAGTTATTATTGAAAGGTGTTGATTTACTCTTGGCATTTTTTTTTTTTTTTTTTTGTCTTTTTTGTGACCGGTAAGGGGATCACAACCCTTGGCTTGGTGTTGCCCGCACCGCGCTCAGCCAGTGAGCGCACCGGCCATCCCTATGTAGGATCTGAACCTGCGGCAGGAGCGCTGCTGCGCTCCCAAGCGCTGCGCTCTCCCGAGTGCGCCACGGGGCCGGCCCTACTCTTGGCATTTTATTGATTTTTGTTTGGATGTTTTTAATATCTTTTGTACCTTTCTTTCCATTTAACTGTTTGTCTTCTGTGTTTGTTGGTTTCATGAGGTGGTTCAATAAAGTTCTTTTCTCTCTATTGTTTGCACTTTTATTTTCCTGGTGGGTTTTGTTCTTTCTTGTGTATTTGCTGCTACAGCTATAACTGCTATAGCAGCAACCCTCCCTGTTCTGCCTCAAATCTCTTATCTACATTAAGGGCTTTTGCCCTGTGTAAGTTCCCTGGTCTTTTTCAATCTTAACATTCCTACACTCCTCCTTATGTATTCATGGTAGTGATGGTTGTTTTTCAGGTACCAGGTGCAGCACTCCCTTGAGGATTTCTTGTAGGGCTGGTCATGTGTGGTGAACTCCAGCAGTTTTTGTTTGTCTGGGAAATATACTATTTGTCCTTCATTTCTGATGGATAGCCTTGCTGGGTATAGTATTCTTGGCCGGAAATTTTTGTCTTTTAGTATTTTGAATATATCATCCCATTCTCTTCTGGCCTTGGGGTTTCTGATAAAAAGTCTGCTGTTAGGCTGATAGGGACTCCCTTACAGATGACTTGATGTTTTTCTCTTGCAGCTTTTAAGATTCTCCCTTTGTCTTTCAACTTTGCCAATCTGACTATAACATGTCTTGGAGAGGACCTTTTGGGTTTGAATCTGTTTGGGGATCTTTGAACCTCCTGGATCTGAAGGTCCATATCTC
Organism: Galeopterus variegatus; assembly: GCF_000696425.1. NCBI lineage: Eukaryota > Metazoa > Chordata > Mammalia > Dermoptera > Cynocephalidae > Galeopterus > Galeopterus variegatus. The sequence continues at coordinate 191,343 of NW_007729274.1, read as the reverse complement.
GCCCTATACGGAAGTTTTCTGCTATCATTTCATTGAATATGCTTTCAGTGCTTTTTCCTTTTTCCTCCTCTTCTGGAACACCCATGATTTGGATATTAGTGTGCTTAAGGTTGTCTGCTATCTTTCTTTGATTTTCTTCATTTTTTAAAATTCTTTTTTCTTTCTTTTTAGTCCACCTGGGTTATTTTGAAACAGCCGTCTTCAGAATCAGAAAGTCTCTCTTCTGCTGTTCTAGCCTGCTATTTAAGCTCTCCGTTGTGCTTTTTATTTCGCTGAATGAATCTGTTAGCTCCACAAGCTCTGCTACATTTTTTTAGGGCATTAATTTCTTTGCATATTTTCTCCTTCAGGTCCTGGATACTTTTTCTCATTTTGTTGTGTTATATGAGTCTTCTTGCATCTCATTGAGTTTCCTTAGGATTGTAGCTTGAAATTCCTTTTCAGTCATTTCAAGGACTTCCTGTTCTATAAGATCTGGTATTGGAGAATTATAATATTCCTCTGGTGGTGTCATATTTTCTTGATTTTTTTTCATATTTCTAGTATTTCTACATTGGTGTTTAGCCATCTGGTAGAGCAGTTGCTTTTTCTAGTACTCTGGACTAGGGTTTGTTTAGATGGAGTTCCTCTTGTAGATGTGTTTTATGACGATGGTTGAATGGGGTGTTTTAGTATTGGCTTCAGGTAGACATAGTAGTGTAGTTTCCATGTATGTACTCTGGCCAAATTCAGTGTTGGAGTTGCATGAAAGTACCTCTGTGACCTAGTCCCTGGGACACTTAGTAATTCCTTGCTGAGGTTGATGACATTATGTTGGTTTGTCAGGACATGGGCAAGCTCTCAAATTTTGGGGCATAGCTCCTTGTTGTCTTGTCACTCTTAAGTTATGGTGGTGTTCCTGGGCAGGACTGTTGGCACTCTGACTAGCTCCGCTGACCTTGATGGGTGCACTGGGGTTTACTAGTGCTCCTTGATTTGAATGGGTGACTCTGGGTGAGTTTTCTCTTTTTTTCTTTCCTCTTTCTCTGCACTCTGCTGGTGACTCTCCTTCTGTCTATGTCAATGAGTGGTCAGCAGATAACCTATGAGGTAGCACAGGCTGGTGGTGTGGCAGTGAGCCGTCTTTGTGGCAGCAGTTGCTGTAGTGGTGGCTGTTATGACCCACTCATTCCACACTGGTGTCTGCAGCAGTGGCAGGGAATGTTCCTGATGGCATAGCTGCCTGTCACTCTGACGGGGCCTCAGCAGTGGTGGGTCTGGTTCTCAGGGGTGGCAACTCTAGGTGGCCATATTTAGTTCCATGTGACTCTCTCTGGCCACAGATGGTTTTATGTTTTTTTTTTTTTTTTGGTGGCTGGCCAGTATAGGCATCTGACCCCTTGACTCTGGTATTATAACACCTGCTCTAGCCAACTGAGCTAACCAGCCAGCCACAGCCACAGTTGTTTGAACTGGGGTTGACACTGTGGTTGAAATCAAGGCTGTTTAGACAGAAATACTTTTATAAAGGTTTGTTGAAAGCCAACCTTAAGGATTAACCTGGGAAACACAAGCCTGTAGAGTGGAAAGTTCTCTGAAGTCTAGTACAAGCAAAGGCATATTAAAAGGGAGTTTCAAAAGGGAGTTTTAAAACTGAGGTAAAAAGTTTCAAGTACAGTTGTTCTTTTCTCATGGAACACAAGAATCACAATTATTGGTTACTAATTACAGCATGGGAACCAAAACTATTTACCTGCAACCTGAAGCACAATCTTCATGCTTTAGCTATTCTTAACAATATCTAAATGGCTTCTTCAAAACCAGAAGGTTGTAAATTAATGTCAGCAGTTCTAACCACATACACTGTTTATCTTAAGAACAAGATGTTGACGTTGAGTTCATTAAATGTATCACAAGGCAGTTAGTTTTGGTAAACCTGCTTCATTTTGATTATTTCCTTCATTAATGCCTTAAAAAAGTGAGACCAATTTGTAAAGTAGTCTAATATAAAAGGTACCCAAACCATGGACAAACCAAAAGGGAAAGAGCAATAGGAGCAGTGTCTAAAGGATATTAAGTGTTTAGAGAGGCCAAAGGTGTCATGACAGGCCTCACAGAAGTTGAAGCATACTGTCTTCCAGACATGACAAGTTTGCAGAAATTGTAGGGAGAGAAAATGTGTAGAAAGTGAGTAGATGGTTGGGGAAAAGAATGGGCACAAAGAGAAGCTGAGATTGAAAGTAGTAAAGTTAACACTAGTAACATTAATGTCAAAAGATTAAATGGAAGATCCATGAGTTTGGGTGCTGAGGTTCCCACAGTTGCCTTGAGTCCAATTCCAGTCTACTCTTCTGTTCTGTTCTGGAAATCCTGTTTTTGGAAATCTAAGATAGTTGGAATTCTTTGTTGTATAACAATCAAGAGTAAGACAGTGACAATATATTTATTGGTTTACCCTGCTTCTGTCCTTTATGGTATTACCAGTTAGATTTCCCAAGCTTGGGTTCCAAAATGTTGGAAAGCTTCTCTGTATATTTGATTCACCGTTGCAGTTACCACCATTGCTACAAACTGCCAAATAATTGAAGAACTCTCTGCAACACTGTGTCTGAGAAATCAACCTAAGCTTTGAGAAAATCTTATGACTGCCTCATTACAATGTCCCAAAGGCAATGGGAAAATACAGAATTCAATACACCAATTCAAAAACTCACATTATCTAGAATATTGAGCTCTCCACTGGGTAACTTTGTGTAACTAATTCCCCATTTAGTGTCTTCAAGCAAGAGGCAGACAGCCCTGGCAGGGGCTTTATTTTTATTTGTTATTGATTCTTTTTCTCTTACAAACTAACACATACTCATAGTTTAAAGAGTCATCCTGTTATGCAAGGTCTGTTGAGACCAGAGCATTTCCAAGCCACGCCTCACCCCTATTTTCCTTGCTTCTGAGTTCCAACTACTTTGAATTCTTTTAGTTCAGGAGTTGGTAAACAACCATGGGCCAAATCTGGCCAGCTGCATATTATGGTAAACAAAGTTTTATTGGAAGAGCCATGCCCATATTGTCTATGGCTGCTTCATACTACAATGGCACAGTTGAGTAGTTGCCACAGAGACCATATGGCCAAAAAGTCCTGAAATATTTACTGAGTGTTCATAGAAAAGGTTTGCCAACCCCTGTTTTGGCTGTAGTTTTGACATTTATTTCCATATTGCTAAATAAAATGCTTGTGTGACTACTTTTTTTTTTTTTCCTGATTTAGGTAATATCTGTTAACCTCCCAGTATGCAATACAAAGATTTAGCTCCTTCCTCAGTGTACACACACACACACTTTCATTCCTCCATTCTTCCTAATATTATTACATGGTAATTTAAGTTAGACTAGATCAATATTCAGCATTTACATGATCGTGATTATATACGGTATTTAGGGCTTAGCCACGTAGTAAATTACAATTATTTTCCATTCCTGTACATCATTTTGCTTTCTCTGGAGTTAATGTTAAAAGAAAACTGGAGAAGCTATAATGATATCACACAAGTAGATTTCAGAGCACAGATATTATCATGATAAAGAAGTTTATTTCATAATGAAAAAGGGGTCAATTAATTAAGAAGACATGATAACCGTAAACATTTATACACCTAATAATGAAGCTTCAAAATACATGAAGCATGGCTGGCCAGTTAGCTCAGTTGGTTACAGTGAGGTGTTATAACACCTAGGTCAAGGGTTAGGATCCCCATACCAGCCAGCTGCCCCCCAAGACCCCCCAAAACAAAAAACAACAACAAAAGAAGCAAGTCCACAGAGACAAAAGGTAGATTAGTGGTTGCCTAGAGTTGGCGGGTTTAGAGAAAAATGGGAGTGACTAATAGGTACATGGTTTCTTTTTTGGGTATTGAAAATATTCTAAAAATGATTGCGGTGATGGTAGTACAATTCTTTGAGTATACTAAACACCCTTGAGTTGCACACTTTAACTGTTTAAAGCAAATTAATAACAACTTATTGTGTATTTATAACATAGGTAAAAGTAAAATTTGTGGCAATAGCACAAATCTAGGAGAGGAAAAATGGAAATATACTTTTGCAAGCTTCTAATACTGTACTTAAAGGGGCATATTCTTACATGAAGGTAGACTGTGATAAGTTAAAGATGTACATTAGAAACCCTAAAGCAACACCTTAAAAAAATAACAAGCAAAACAGAATAAGCCAACAAAGAAGGTTAAATTAAAAAATCATAAGATGCATCATAAAAATTTCTGTTAATCCAAAAGATAGCAAAAAAATAAAATAAAATAAAAAGGAGGGGGGAAGAGTGAGGAAGAGCAAAAAGAACAAATGGGAAAAATAGGGAAAAAAAAGCAAACATACTTATAATCATTTTAATGAAAATGTTTTAAAACTCCCAAATTAAGAGATTGTCATACTGGATAAAAAAAACCAAGACCCAATATATGCTGTCAATGAGAGATACAACTTAAATATAACACATATAGATTAAAAAGGGTTGAAAGTAAAAGGATGAAAAAAGATATACTATTGCTAACATTAATCAAAAGAAAGCTAGCTATATTAATATCAAAGTAGACAAAGAGGAACAAAGGAAGAGGGTCACTTTCTTGTTAATGCAAGAGACCATAACAGCTCTAAATGTTTATATACCTAACTTCAAAATATATGAAACAAAAATTGACAGAATTGAAAGGAGAAACACAAATTCACAATTATAGTTGGAGATTTCAACATCCTTCTCTCAGTAATTCAAAAGATCTCTTGGGCTGCTTTAAGCCAGCTTGCAATGGGCTAAGAGCGCGTGTGTGTACAGACAGAATGTGGCCAGGTCAAAAAAAAAAGAGAAAAGTATCTTATATGACTTTGATTCCTATACCCGGTGGCAACAGGAACCGTATTGTTATTAATAATTTCGGTCCTATTTGAGGTACTATATGAGACTTCCACCATCTGCCTAATTACCCTGGGCCAGTTATACTCACACTGAACACCTCAGAGGGGAAAAAAAAATCGATGTCCCGGCCTAGTGATTTTCAAATTTGAGTATGAGAATTACCCGGAGGGCTCGGTAAAATTCAGATCGCTCGGCCCCACCCCATTGTTTCTGATTCAGTGGGTTTGGGATGGGGCCAGAGAATTTCCAATTCTATTTGCAAATCTCAGGTGATGCTGACGCTACAGATCGCAGCGCCTCATTTTGCCAATCACTGGCTTAGAATTCTGCCATTCCTTTCTTCCCACTGATTTCGAGAAAGCCGTTCTGCTCCAAAACAGAAAAGAGGTCGAAGGACCCGGTCCCCAATAGTACGGAAGTAACTCAAAAGAGGGATCCAACCGCTAAGCGTGCTTCGGCCGGTTCCAAGTCGCGCGAGAATATACGTGAAGGCGCCGTCGTTGGCGTCACGTCAACGTCGGCCACGTTCAGCGGAGACCGGGGCAAGATGGCGATTCCGGGCAGGCAGTGAGTGATCCGGGAGTTAGGGTCAGGCTGGGGAATGAGGAACCACGGCGTCTGTGTCTTTGGTGGAGGAATTAAAGTGCGCTGGAAGTGAAGGGGCTGTCTCGTCAGGGATAGAGACGGGAAAAAACGAGAAAACCTGAGGGACATATATTCCCCTCCCCCGTACATTTTCCAGGATGGAAGCCCGAAGTTTCAGGGAGAAACTTGTGAGGAAATAAAGGAAGTTAGGCTGAGGGGCAGAGAGCGAGACTTTTCTATTTTCCAAAAGCTCGGTCTGAGGCCCCTCAGTCTTGCTTCCTACCCCGCGCTTGAGTTTCTCCCCGGTTGGATGCTCTCAGGGGCAATAAGAAGAGAGACAAATCTGGCTTCCTTAGAAGGGCCTTGTTCTCCTTGGCAGAAGCTCAAGTCTGATTCCCGCCCTCCCTTCTCGTTTTAGGAATGTTGTGCTGAGAAGCCACAGAAGAGGGTAGGCATATATAGGGAGCTGGGGTATACGTTGCCGCAAAAGAGACAAATGTTGTACGTACCTGGAAGTTTTATCTTCGATGCGTAGTCCTTACTATTGATGCGGCTTCTCGTGATTTCTGCATCCTAAACGCCAGAGCACGAGGAACTAAATGAGTGGGATCTGATGAAATGGTTCTCTCAGATGCTCCACGACAAAGCAAGCGAGCTTAATAAAGTGTAATGGGAACTTTCCTCATGGGTACTTGGGTTTCTCAGTTAATTTAATCTTTTTAAAAGTTTTCGTGGGCTACATTATCCGATAACTTCTTTAAAACTGTGTAAGTACACAGAGAGACAATCTGGCCGTTTTCTTCACTCTTGTTAGAACACCGGGATAATTTAAAGCGTTTCATCGTAAGCAGTCATGAAGTGAGCTTCCCACTAACATGTCTTTTTTTAAAAAACATACTATCACGTCTCCATCTAAAACATTTCTGAACTCTTCATTTACTTCTCTTTCTTGATAAAAATGGTATTTGAGTTTGACCTGTGTCCACAAATAATAATTCAGAGTGATAATTATAAAATTTTATTGCATATTAGAATTTTGTGATCACTGAAAATTACAGTCTGTTATGTGTTCATAGGCTGTATGACATGTTTTGATTTGGTGTTTTCACCTAGAAGAGGTTGTGGATGTATTATTTTCTAACATTTAAAGATAATGGTGTGATTTCTATTTCAAAAATAAAAAAATACAGGTATGGCCTTATTTTGCCAAAGAAAACACAGCAGTTGCAACCAGTTTTGCAAAAACCGTCAGTGTTTGGAAATGATTCTGATGATGATGATGAGGTAAGGGAACCTATGTTTTACTTCTGCATTGTTGGAAATATAAAATTTTTAAAAATTGAACTTGTGAGTTTGATGTGTTTACTTTTGCTTTTTGTCAATACAGTGTTTTTAGAATATAATTTACAGAGTTATCGAAAGGAATGTTTAAAGATAAAAAGCTCCTGATTTTTTCTTTATAACCTACAAATTTTTTTTCAGAAGCTTTGAACTTCAGTTACTTTTTTTTTATTGCTGTTGATAAGCCTGTGTTCAATCTAGTTTCATTACATTGTAGGTAATCTATAATTTCTCCCTAGTAGCTTTCATATTTACATTTTATCCTTGATGATTGAAATTTCAGCATGATATTCAGTATATCCTAGCAGTGTAATTTTTTTCAAGTTTTTAAATTTTTTTAAATTGTAATATTTACCTGTACATGTTTGGGGGGTTACAGTGTGTTGTTTCAATACATGCAAATGACAGTGTGTTGTTTAAATACATGCATGTACTGCACAATGATTCACTTAGGGTAGATATCATAGTTTTGTACCCATTAGTCCAACACTTCTCCTTTCCCCCATTCCCCTCCCCTCCTGGCCTCTGGTAACCATTATTCTACTATCTACTTCTATGAGAATCACTTTTTAATTTTTTTTTTTTAAGATTCTACATATGTGTGAGATCATGTGGTATTTGTCTTTCTGTGTCTGACTTAGTTCACTTAACATGATGGTTTCCAGTTCATCCATATTGCTGCAAATGATAGGATATCATTTCTTTTTACAGCTGAATAGTATTCCATTGTGTATATATACCACAGTTTTTTAATCCATTCATTCGCTGATGGGCATTTAGGTTGATTCCATCTTTTGGCTATTGTGAATAGTGTGATAAACATGGTAGTGCAGGTGTTTTTTCAATATATTGATTTCACTTCGTTTGGGTATATAACCAGAAGTGGGATAGCTGGATCATAAGGTAGATCTGTTTTAGTTCTCTGAGGAACCTCCATATTGTTTTCCGCAAGGATGTACAAATTTACATTCCTACCAACAATGTGGGGTGAGTTCCTTTTTCTCCACATCCTCACCAGCCTTTGTTATTTTCTGTTTTATTGATAATAGCCACTCTGACTGGGGTGGGATGATAGCTCATTGTGATTTTAATTTGCATTTTCCTGATGATTTCCCTGATGACATTTTTTCATGTGCTTGTTGGCCATTTGTATGTCTTCTTTTGAGAAATGTCTATTCAGGTCCTTTGCCCATTTTTTAATTGGGTTGTTTGTGTTTTTGCTGTTGCGTTGTTTGAGTTCCTTATATATTCTCCATATTAGCCCCTTATGTGTACTTTCCAAACATTTTCTCCCACTCTGTAGGTTGTCTCTTCACTTCGTTGATAGTGTCCCTTGATGTGCAGAAGTTTTTCAGTTTGATGTAGTCCCATTGTGTTTTTTTGCTTTAGTTGTCTGCCCCTTTGTAGTCTCACTCAAAAAAGTGCTGCCCACTCCTGTTTTGTGTAGCATTTCTCCCATATTTTCTTCTAGTAATTTAATAGTTTCGGGTCTTAAATTTAGGTCTTTAACCCATTTTGAGTTGATTTTTGTGTGTGGTCAGAAATAAGGATCTAGTTTCAGTCTTCTGCGTGTGCATGTCCAGTTTTCCCAGCACCATTTATTGAAGAGTCCTTTCCCCACTGTATGTTCTTGGCACCTTTGTCAAAAATCAAAGGCTGTAAGTGCGTGGGTTTGTTTCTGGGCTCTTTGTAACTGTTTCATTGGTGTATTTGTCTCTTTTTATGCCAGTACATGCTATTTTGGTTACTGTAGCTTTATAGAATATTTTGAAGTAAGGAAGTGCGATGCCTCCAACTTTGTTCTTTTTCTTCAAGATTGCTTCAATTATATGGGGTCTTTTTTGGTTCCATACAAATTTTAAGATTGTTTTTTCTATTTCTGTGGAGAATGTCATTGGTATTCTGATAGGGATTGCGTTGACTGTGTAGATTGCTTTGGGTAAGATGAACATTTTGATAATGTTAGTTCTTCCAACCCAAGAACATGGGATATCTTTCTGTTTTTGTGTGTCCTCTTCAATTTTTTCACAAGTTTTATAGTATTCATTGTGGAGGTCTGTATTAGTCTGTTTCTGTTGCTTATAATAAAATACTTGAAATTGGGTAATTTATAAAAGAAACAAAATTTATTGCTTACGGTTTCTGAAGGTGGGAAGTCCAAAGTCCAAGGAACACATCTGGTGAGGGTCTTGGTGGTGGCGACAGGGTCCCAGGGGTCTCACATGGCAAGATGGTAGAAGCAGAAAGAGTGAGAGATAGTTCCTCATGCACTCTCTTTTTAAAGCCCTCAGAACCACACCCCTGACCAACATTATTAATCCATTCACTATGGCATGTCCTACAATCTAATCACCTCTTTAGACCCCACTTTTTAATTACTATAATAGGATTTCCCACCCTCAGCAGTTACAGTGGGGATTAAGTTTTGGGGGGACATTTCAACCCAATGTTGAATGTCCTTGGTTAAATTTACTCCTAGGTATTTCATTTTTTTGGAAGATATTGTGAGTGGTATTACTTTCTTGATTTCATCTTCACCTATTTCATTATTGGCGTATAGGAAGGCTATTGATTTTTGTGTGTTTGTGATTTTGTATCCTGATACTTTACTGAATTTATTTATTAGTACTAGTAATTTTTTGGTGGAGCCTTTAGGATTTTCTGTGTATAGGATCATCTGTAAGTAGGGATAGTTTGACTTTTTCCTTTGCAATTTGGATGCCCTTTATTGCTTTCTCCTGCCTTATTGTGCCGGCTAGAACTTCCAGCACTATGTTGAATAAGAGTGGGGAAAGTTGGCATCCTTGTCTTGTTCCAGATCTTAGAGAAAAAGCCTCTAATTTTTGTCTATTCAATATGATAGTGGGTTTGTTATATATGGCTTTTATTGTGTTGAGGTACAGTCCTTCTGTGCCCAATTCGTTGAGTGCTTTTATCATGAAGGTGTGTTGGATTTTGCCAAATGCTTTTTCTGCATCGATTGAAACAGCAAAAGCAATCCTAAGAGGGAAGCTTATAGCAATAAATGCCTACATCAAAAAAGAAGGAAGACTTAGCGTAATGTTACACCTTAAGGAGCTGGAAGTAAACAAGAATGAACTAAACCCAAAATCAGTAAAAGGAGAAAAATAACAAAGATCAGAGCAGAAATAAGTGAATTAGAATTTTTAAAAAAAATGCAAAAGTTAGATGAAACAACAAGTTGGTTTTTTGAAAAATTAAACAAAATCGATAAACCTTTAGCTAGACTAATGAAGAAAAATGAGAGAAGACTCAAATAAAACTAGAAATGAAAAAGGAGACATTACAACTGATACCACAGAAATAAGAGATCATAAGAGACTACTACGAACAACTATATGGAACAAACTGGAAAACCTAGAAGAAATGGATAAATTTCTGGGCACATACAACTTACCAAGGCTGTAACAGGAAGAATTAGTAAACCTAAACAGACCAATAACAAACAATGAGATTGAAGCAGTAATGAGAAGTTTCCCAACAGGGCTGGCCAGTTAGTTCAGTTGGTTAGAGTGCTGCCTTGTAACAACAAGGTCAAGGATTTGGATTCCCATACTGGCCAGCTACCAAAAAAAAAAAAAAGAAGTCTCCCAAAACAGAAAATCCCAGGACCAAGTGCCTTCACTGCTGAATTCTCCCAAACATTTAAAGAACTAATACCAATTCTTCTCAGAAAATTGAAGAGGAGTAAATATTTCCAACCTCATTCTACAGTGCTAACATTAACCTCATACCAAAACCAGAAATAGACACAACAAAAAAAGAAAATTACAGACCAGTATTCCTAATGAACACAGATGCAGAGACCCTCAATAAAATACTAGCAAACAGAATCCAACAACACATTAAAAAGATCATTCACCATGATCAAGTGGGATTCATCCCACGGATGCAAGGATGGTTCAGCATACGCAAATCAGTAAATGCGATACATCACATCCACAGAACGAAGGAAAAAAAACCATATGATCATTTTAATAGGTGCAGAGAAAGTTACTTTTAAACAATTATACAAAGTCTTTTCAGACAACTAAAGTTGATGTAACAAAATTATTGGTGTAAAGATTCCTAAGGAGCTATTAAGATGTTACCAATTTTCTAGAAATTTTTATTAGTAAAGTAGTTTCTAATTTGTTAACCGTATTCTAAGATAACTGTATAACAGTTTTTTTTTTTTTTGTCTTTTGTCTTTTTCCATGTCCGGCAACGGATCGCAACCCTCAGTGTTGCTCCCGCGCCTCGCTCAGCCAGTGAGCGGGAACCGGTCTGTATGTGGGATCCGAACCCTCGGGCGGGAGCGCCGCCGCGCTTCCCAAGCGGCGCACTATTCAGTGCGCCACCGGGCCGGCCCTGTATAACAGTTTTTTATGGAACTTCTTTTGGCCCTACTTTATACCACCTTTTCGGGAACCATATGTAGTATTGCTTTCAACCAATTTGTAGTTTAGTGGGGCAGACAGACATGTAAACATGAATATAAAGCAGGCTGACATTTAGAAAGGAAACTAACATTACTAAGGATTCGTATGTGCCCATTGTACTTTATTTGATCTTCATGATCATCCTGTGATGTAGGTAGTAGTATTCTTATTTTACAGATGAGGAAATTGAAGCACAGATAGGTTAAGTAATGTCCAAGGTCATGTGGCTAATATGAGGCAAGGTTGGGTTTTGAACACAGGAGTGTCTCACCTCAAAATATGTACTGTTTTCCATTCTTCTATCTTACCTTGTTTTAATAGTGGAGTTACAAAATGTTAGTGAAATGTAGAGTATGAAATGATTCATGTCGATATAGGAAAATCAAGGCAGAAATAGGCATTTAAACAGCCTTAAAGGCTGATTTAGATTTAAATTGGTAAAAAAAAAAAAAAAAAAAGAGTAGAGATCATTTCAGTTGGGAAAGAACACCAGAAGTATAGAGTGACATAAAAGGTATTTTGGGGGAATAATGTGGCTAGAGAGTAGAGTGTTTAGGAAAAACTTGTTGAGATGAGATTGTGACAGGATTGTGCCAGATTGTAGAGTATCTTGAATATTCCATATGAAATTTCAACTTTATATTTGTAAGTAGTTTTTGAGTAGTTCATTGATATGATCACATATCACACTTTTATCTTGGGAAGATAAGTCTTGAATTGTGAAACACAGCAGGGGAGAAATGAGAAATGAAGGTTAAGGTGCCAGTTAGAAGACTTCTATATAGTGGTTCACGTGAGATGAGGTCAATGGGGAAAAAAGGGGAAAAAGAGATACCACAGAAATAAATAGGGCCTGGCATCCATATTGAATATATGGGAAAGGAAAGAGGTGAGTTGAATATTACTACGAGGATTTCTATTCTGGGTAGATAAGAAGAAGGTTAGCACAGCAGGAAGGGAAGAAGATTTGATACATAATCCGTACATTTACAGTACAGTGGAGAAGCAGATACATTTTAATATTTATTTGGGGAATTTCTTTTTATTCCTATGCAAGATCTTTTATCCTTTTTTATCTGTATGCAGGATCTTTTTTGTCATTCTCCTCTATTACAAGAATATCATTGAGATATAATTCATATACCATATACTTCACCCTTTTAGTGTATAATTCACTGGTTTTTCACTCCCTATTCTCCCCACCCCCAAACTCTGGCAACCACTAGTATACTTTCTGTTTCTATGGGTTTGCCTATTCTGGACATTTCATATAAATGGAATCATGCAATAGGTGGCCTTTTATGTCTGGCTTTTTCCACTTAGCATATTTTCAAGGTTGTAACATGTATCAATACTTCATTTCTTTTTATTACTGAATAATATTCCATTGTATGTATATACACATTTTATTTATCCATTCATCAGTTTGTAGGCATTTGGGTTGTTTCCAGTTTCTGGCTGTGTAATGCTGCTATAAACATTTGTGTATACGTTTTTGTGTGGACATGTTTTCATTTATATTGGATATATACGTCCAGCTGTGGAATTGCTAGTTCATATGATAACTCTATGTTTTACCTTTTGAGGAACTGCCAGAGTGTTTTCCAAAGTGGCTGCACCATTTTAGATTCCTAACAGCAGAGTATGAGGGTTCCAGCATTTCCACATATTCTCTAACACTTTTCTTTTTTATTATAGCTATCTAGTGGGTATAAAATAGTATCTCACTGTGATTTTGATTTGCATTTCCCTGATGGCCAATGAGGTTGGTCCTTTTTGTGTCTTCAGAGAAATGTCTATTCATATTATTTACTTATTTTTTAATTTGTCATTTTATTATGAGTTGTAAGAGTTTTTTATATTCTTCCTACAAGTACCTTATTAGATATATGATTTATAAATATATTCTCCCATTCTGTGGGTTGTTTTTTCACTTTCTTGATAATGTCCTTTGAAGCAAAAGAGTTAAATTTTTGAGGAAGTCCAATTATTTTTTTTCTTTGGTTGCTAATGCTCTGGTGTCATACCTAAGAAATTCCCTAATGCAAGGTCACAAAGATTTACACCTATGTTTTCTTCTAAGAGTTTTGTAGTTTTAGCTCTTAAGTTTAGGTCTTTGATTCATTTTGAGTTAATTTTTGTATGTGGTATGGGTCTAACTGCATCCTTTGCAAGTGGATATCTTGTTATCATAACACTATTTGTTGAAAAGACTTTCTCATTAAATTGTCTGGCACCCTTGTGGTTTGTTTTAATATGCAAATAATTTTTTAAGTTACTTGCCATGGATACAACAGAAAGATGATTCATGCTTATCCTGCAGTTTCACATTAAACCATCCCTGCGTATGGTATAACACAAAGCAACGCGAAATTATCACAATAAACCCCAGTTTGAGAAGAAATGTGTTTACACAAATGATATAGAAAGTTTACTCATGTTATTGCTATTTCTTTTCTGTCGTGAAATGAGGCTGATGGTAGCTGGACAGTGGATACACTATAGTCAAAAAAGATAGGCCTGGGCCATTTTACTGTTGCTTTCTTCCTCCCCGTCTTCCTCCTTCCCAGAGAGGGACTTTACTGCAGAGAACTGGTTATGTGGGTGATAGAAGACTGGAGAAGCCAAAAAGAGGATGGTGAGGCAATCCAGAGAATAGCAGTAATAAGAAGCAAGTAGTGCTTCAGGTAGGAGATGGGTCCTGGAGGCCATGGGCCAGGGTTCCCTTCTAGGAACTGGGCTTATCCAGAGGAGATGAAGCCATTGGAAGATTCAGTTTTAGTCAGAGAGAAAGACGGAGAAATCGAAATACCCTGGCTTCTCTCTTTCTCCTACCCTCCAGCATACCATCTCTGTCTTCCATTGGTGGAGCCCAGCCAGAAGGCAGCTGACAAGGGAGCTGCAGCCTAGTTCTTAATGAACAGAATATAAAACTGTTGTTTAGCATAATTTCCTTATCTATAAAAATTCAGTCTGGTAGATTCCTGCTTATCCTTATACTGAGAAGTAAATTTCTTAGTTGAGTATATTATTTAGATATTTGTGAAGTTTGAATATATATTAAAATCTCCTTTTTCACAATTAATCAACACTTTAAGCAACAGTAAAATTATAAGTGCTTTGGAAAAATATAGAGAAAAATGTATTATGGTTCCCCTCCTGAGGAGAGCATTAGATACATTTAGAGAGGAGGTGTATGAAGCAAACTATCTACCGTTTTCAGCAACTCAGCAAAAGCAATTAAGATCCCAAATTTGAGATCAGATTTTCTCTCCAGTGGTCCGCAGAGGGAGGTCCTAGCATGAAATTCCTATTCATTATGTGCTTGTATTCAGGGTTAGTTTAAAAATGGGAAAGTGGTAGTTCAGTGCTTTTGATTACTTAAGTTGTTCCTCTTTTTTAAATTATCAGAACTAATTAGAAATAATTATCATTTTGTTTAAAGGTAGGAGAGATGTCGGGAGGTGCAAGTTTTTACCCCATATGAGCAAGAAAGCATATTCTGATGCTGCTGTCTGATCATAAGTGTTTGAATGGTTTTACTATCATAATAATGTGTTTATTCCATTTTTGCAATCCTTTTCTTTTCCAGTCCCATTGTTACCCTTCATTACATCCCTCTTATTTTAATAGCTTTGTAACTAGTTTCCTTATTACCTATCTCCTCTCAAATTCATTTCAAATACTGTTGTCAGATTGATCTTCCTGAAGCACAGTTCTAATCACTTACTCCCTTGCTTCTGAACCTAATTGTATTTAAAATTCAAACTGCTAATCCTCACATGGAAAGCTTTCTCTGTGCTTTGGCTTTTAAATGCTTATTAGCATTTTCTCCCAGCTTTGCCTCTCCTAGCTGTGCCCCTCCAGGCAAGGTACGCTATCCTGGTTGTTTTTCATATCTGCTTTTCTTCACACTGGAGAAGTCTTCTCCCCATCTCTATATATCCACATTATAGCCATCCTTCAAACCCAGTGCAAAAGCTACTTTCTTCAAGATGTCTTTTTTGATTTTCCTCACTGGAAATAATCTCTTCCTTTTTCTGACACTTTTTACCTTTCTTATAGCACTTAGCTTTTTAAACTTTATATTATAAATTATCTGCATACATGTCTTGTCACTGTGCTAGAGTATGAACTCCATGAGTTAGGATCTGGACATCTAGGCTGGCTTCTAAGAATGACTAAAATTATTTACTTAGGTGTTTTAGCTATCTGTGTTTTAGGTTTCGCAGGTCAACTACTCAACTTTACTCACAGCCTGGAAGCAGTAATTAGACAATGTGTAAATGATGACCATAAGCAATAAATGTGTTCTAATAAAATTTTATTTGCAAAACGAGTGGGCTGGATTTGGCCCCCGGCCTATAACTTGCTAACCCCTGGTCTATATGATTAACAAGTCTTATAAGGTGATTAGTGACTTAAAATAGTTAAGATGTTGCATGACAAATTAAACATGGAACTTCCTTTTAGATGTATATGCTTGTTTATTTTGCAGAGCATAGTGAATTTTCCTTTTATTCATTTTATTTTTATTTCTTTATTTTTGATCCCCAGTATAGGGATCAAA
This sequence comes from Galeopterus variegatus, assembly GCF_000696425.1. Lineage (NCBI taxonomy): Eukaryota > Metazoa > Chordata > Mammalia > Dermoptera > Cynocephalidae > Galeopterus > Galeopterus variegatus. The sequence goes on along the minus strand of NW_007729274.1, from coordinate 175,505 downwards.
TCCTGGATGTTGGTGTTATCAGCACCATGCTCTATCCAGTGCTAACTGGCCAACCCAGATTTTCCTTTTAATGTTGACAATTGAAATGCTTATTTCTACACAAAAAATATATTTGTGAGAACCAGTTTTGCAACATTAATTCATATGCCATGAAGAGGTATGATGCATACAACCTGAAAATTTTTGCTTTTGAATTAAGAAACAAAACTCTTTGACCTCTTTAAAAGAGTGTTAAATTAGATTGCTAAAATTTATTAATGTGTATGTGTGTATATATTATATGAAATCATATATATAAAATCACTCAGAAGCCATGATATAGTTCTTTTACAGAGTAAGCATTAATTTTCATAAGATGTAAAGCACTTAGAAAAAACTAAAACCTTAGCAGAAAAGTAGCAAAAACACATTTATAGACAAATGTAGAAAAAATAGAAATATCTAATGAATGTTAAAAATATTCAGTCTCTTGGGGCCGGCCCGGTGGCGCACTGCTATAGTGCGCCGCTTGGGAAGCGCAGTGGCGCTCCCGCCGAGGGTTCGGATCCCACATACAGACCGGCCGCTCACTGGCTGAGCGAGGTGCGGGGGCAACGCCGAGGGTTGCGATCCCATTGCCGGTCCCGGTCCAGTGCGGGCGCGACACTGAGGGTTGCGATCCGTTGCCAGCCACGAAAAAAGACAAAAAGGAAAAAAAAAATATTCAGTCTCACTGTGTTTAAGAAATGTAAGCTAGGACAGCTGTGAGCTGCCATTTTTCTTACTGTCATATTAGCAATACTTTTTAAAAATGATAATGGTAAGATTTTGGTGAAATAGGCACCCGAATTTTTGTTACTGTAAATGGATACACATTTCTGGAGAGTAGGTGAACCTTTTTTGAAAGCAATTCCAAGGATTAGTATTGGTCCTTTAACAGTTACATGTATGTCAGTAACCCAGTATGTCAGTAAGGAAACAGAAACCTTGTCAATATTTTCTTTTCTAAAATTCTGCCTTGAGGAAATTGTCAGAAGTCTGTATAAAGGATTTATAGGTATTCTAAAATATTTATCTCAGGGTTTATGATTGCAAAACTTAAAACTGATCCAATTTTCAACAGTGAAAGCAGGGTCAAGTAAAATGAGTACAATAGATATAATACAGCTGTTGAATTCATCAAATAACACTTAATGAAAAAATATATACAAAATTGTTATAGGTAAAATCAAAGGAAAAAGAAAATTAAAGCATTTCAGAGTACTGTATTAATAGAAGTTGTCTTTGTGTCACAGTGAACTACGAATGGTTATTTTGTTTTCTATACCTTTCTGTATTTTCCAAATTATTTTTTAAGAAAAATTTATGGTTTTAAGGATTTCCAGTAGGATATTTAGTTTCCAGATCACATTAAAATATAAAGGAAATAACATGTTTCATATGATAGAAGGCATAATAACAGAATATTGGAACTGCTTTAAAGCATGAAAGAAGATGAAATGAAATAGAATATAAAGTCGAGTATGTATGATTGTATAAAGTTATATGTGCTTAGGTAAGTAGGAAATAATAAATGAAAATCATTTTTTTAGGGTGGTAGCATGAGTTTTTAAAATTTATATTTATTATTTTGTTATAATTTTAAAAAATAGAAGGAAATGAGTGCTTTAAAAAAAAGATTACCATAATTGTATATTCCCAAAGTAAGAAACATTAACAAGTTACTGGATTACATAATATATATTCATTGCTTTCACCATTTTTTAATCTTTCTCCACTTTAATTCTGACCTTTTAAAAAATTTCTTGAAAAAGTAAAGTAGCCTTCATAGTTCTGTTTTTCCCAATGAAAAACTAGTCTTATTTTAGTTGGAATACTCTTCGGCTTGCTAATGGTAAAAAAACAGTTAGAATTTTAATTTATCTGGACATTATAGTACATCCAAATCAAAGTATTTTAGTTGTGGTTTTTCATCAGTTATAATCAGATAATTTCCAATTTCTCTGGATATACTCATATATTTCAAATAAAAATGACAGTTATACATATACATGGCAAAATATATTTGTGAAAGTGTCTGGAAATTTAAGTTATTTTAATGATGGCTAAAAATTTTTGAACTTACTTTCTTCATATGCTATTAAATAAATTCATGATACTGAGTATAGCTAAACAGCAATATAAACAGTGAGGGATTTAAAATAATCGTGCAGTTTTTCTAAAAATTCATCCCTTCACCTGCTGTCCAGGAGTGAAAAAGCAAGTGGAGAGAAAAGGATGTCACTAAATGATAGAATTGTTAGGAGTGGGAGAGATAGCAAGGGAATTCTGTTCTTGTTTTATCTCCCAGTATGATAACAGCGTTGCAGAAGTAGCTGAGAGAACCCAGATTATGAATCCGGAATGAGGTAAGAATGCTTTCTCTTTACTAGGAAAGAGATGGTGGTATTAATAATCATGGGTCCTCTTAGATAGGTAAATTGCTTTGTGAATCTTGTTTATATCTATGTGCTTTTGACCAGATTTACTTATGCTGGCACGTGGGCAAATATTTTTTTTTTAAGTTTTTTTGTTGTGAAATATAACGCACAAGCGTTATTGTATTTTTCAACTCCAGAATTTGTTTCTTTTTTAAAATTTCTATCTCTTTATTGGTATTCTCTGCTTGGTGACATATTGTTCTCATTCTTTAGTTCTTTAGACATGATTTCCTTTAGATCTTTGAACATACTCTGTTCTTGTTCTTTGTATCTCAATTTTTGGTTGAAAACTGAACATTTAAAATATGGCAGCTCTGGAAATCAGATCCTCCTCTCTCCCTAATATTTGTTGTTTTGCTGTTGTTTTTGTTTTTTGTTTAGTAACTTTTCTGAACTTATTCTGTAGTTACTAAGAATACTAAGAATACTTAGAATACTAAGTCTGTATTCTTTGTTTTGTGTGACCACTGAAGTCTCTGCTGGGTTAACTTAGTGGTTGTCTAATGATTTGATGGAGATTTTCATAAACACTTGAAACTAATAAGTCTCCCAGTCTTTGCCAAGGGGCTCTGTGTGTATATTGGGGCTTGCCTTCAGTGCTCAGCCCAGCAGTTTACAACTCCACCTTAGCCTTCACTTCTTGCAGAGCCTCAACATTAGTCATGAGAGCTTAGGACCTTTTCAGGTCTTTCCTGATCATATGCACAGGTATTCAAGATCCCCAGGAAAATGCTGGAGCCTTCAAAACTCCCCTCTCTCATGATATGACCATTCTAAGCCTTTCGTTAGCTTATTGTTTGCCCCAACTGTTGAAATTGTTATTTACTGCCTCAGGCAGCCCTTGTTTTTATTTTTGACAGGCACCCCCAGGGAAAAGGCTGTTTAGCAGGAGAGCTGTAAGTCAAGTCAAATAAACAGCCTTGAAAACAAGTGGTGTCTTCCAGGGAACCACAAGACAGAGAATGGGGCTTTGATGGAGCTCTAACCCTATTATGCTCTATCTAGTGGCTGCCAGACTGCTGGTTTCTACCATGACTGTGAACTGTTTTTAGGCTACTATGGGACTAGGGAGGGGATAATGGGAATAGGGCAAGTTAAAGTGTCGGGAAACTCACTGTTTTTTTTTTCTTAGCAAGATTTAGCTGTTCTTTTTGAATAAATGCTCCCTGGACTGCTCTAAGCCTTTAGTTAATTTCTAGAGATCTAAAAAAAGTTGTTTCTTGGCCCTTTTTTTTTTTTTTTTTGGCCAGTGTGTTTTCATTGCTTTTATAAAGAAAAGAATTTTTAGAGGTTCATACTCTGCCATTTTCAGTGACTTTCCAGGTTGTCTTTTAACCTTCTCCAGTATATTTTTACACAGTTCAAAGTAATCTTAATCTGATTTTAAAATCACTGTTGACTTCCTGTTGCTCTTAGGATAAAGACCAGAATTCTTAATTTTATCCTACAAGGTCATACATTGTCTTGCTTTTTCTTTTCTTTCAGCCTCCTCTTCATTATAGTGCCCTATCTTATTCTTTAAATATTGCCTTGGACCTGGCCAGTTAGCTCATTTGGTTAGAGTCCAGTGTTACAACACCAAGGTAAAGGGTTCGGATCCCCTTACTGACCAGACACCCCAAAAATAAATAAATAAAATAAAATGAATAAAATAGCCTTGGTTCATCTAAGTGAATTTTAGTGTCACCTTCTTCAGTTTCATAATAAAAAAATTCTATGGGAATTTTGATTGTAATTGCATTGAATTTATAGGCTAATTTGAGAGAATTGATATTTTAATAATATTTCAGTTTTTCCATTTATAAAGATGGTATATTTTATTTGCAGATATATTAAATATTCTTTAGTAAAATTTTATAGTTTTTCCATAAAGGTCACACATACTTTTTTTTAGTTTTATTTATAGGTACCTTATAGCCCTTGTTGCTGTTATACAAGGGAATTTTTTTAACTTATTATTACTAGTGTATATGAATGCTTCTCATTTTTTTGTTCTTAATTCTAGCACCTATAAAGTTCTAATAGTTTGCCTGATGATGATTTTGGATTTCTTATGTAGACAATCATATTACCTACAAATAAGGATAACTGTCTCTTTTTAATTCTTTGTCTCTTTTTATTCTTTTTAATTCTTTTATCTCATTTCTTTCACTATGTGCTTATGTGTGTTTTTTTTATTGCATTGGCTGGAAACTACAGTATAAAGATAAATAGAAGCAATGATAGAAACATTCTTGTCGTGTTCCTGACTTTAATTGGAATTGCTTATGAAGTTTCACAATAAATGGGATGTTTGCTCTAAATTTTTGCTACAACTTCTAGTTTGCTAAGAATTTTTATTATTAATGAGTATTAACTATTACTGGTTCTTTAGTGTCCGTTAATGTGATAAATTTATATTAATTTTCCAAAGTTAAACCATTCTTGTATTCCTGTAATTTTATATATATATATAATTTGATTCAGTGCACTCTATTAGTCCATTTACCATTGCTTTCTATTTCTCAGATCTTTGGCTTAATTTCATAGTTTTTCAGCGTGTGCTCATGGGGCATTATTTCCTAAGTTCACGATTGTTAAATAATGCTTGTCTATTGGTTTTATCACTTAAATATCTACTAGAATGGGTGTAATATTTCTGCTCAATCTTTGTGTTTTTCTCAGCATTAACCATGATTATCTTAAACTTTCATATTTCAGTTTTGCCTTTCTTTTTCTTGCTGTTTCTAATTTATTTACCAGCCCTGTTTTAGTCTTCAGTGTTTTCTTTAGCTCTACAGTCTTCCTTTCTGTCTCTTTTATTGTCTTATTGTCTGATCAGACTTCAAAGAGTCAATCTTGTTTGTTAGTTGGAAAAAGAGCACAAATAGAAGTTATCTTGAGATTTGTTTTTTATCTCATGAAATTATACAACTTTGCCTTCCAGTGATTTAGGAATATTTTGAGGAGATGAGGCTATATTTAATTTTCAATGAAGTAGATATCAGTTGTCCAAATATTTTTTTTGTACAGTTGATCCCAAAGGTTTTCAGTGGGGGCTCCTAATTCCAAAGGGACACTAAGAAATTTGTGGAGTGGCTTTTGTTTGTTATAATTATTAAAGACAGGGTGCTGTTGGTTCCAGTTTTTGATTTGGGTCAGGGATGGTAGATATTCTGCATAGGTGAAATCCCTCTGAACATACATATAAATGAAAAGCTTCTTATAATTTTATGACTTTAGGACCCAAGTTCTTTTTACACATAAACACAAAGTATATTATGTTTTATTTTTATTAAATAAAAATATTAACAAATATTTTTTTAAAGTAGTATTTTTTCTTGGCAAAATGTATGCTAAATTTTCCCCCTGGTTTGACTGTCTTATAGATTGAGGGAAGATAATATCTTGTTTTGTTCAGAACTTTACTAAGAGTTAGTTACCATTTAAGAAAACCAGGTCACTGTCACCAGTGTCACTTGTGTTATTTGAATCACCAGTTCTGCAGTCAGCATTTCTATCTGTAGCATTACTGGTGATTATGAATAAAGATAAAAGCATTTGACAATTTACTGTCTTCTAGTGTTATTGTGTATTTACATACTGAAGTACATTATTTATTATTCTATTACAAATTTCTCTTTATTCTTTATGGTTCTGTAAGGATATGTACATACATGTGTACTCAGAAGTGAACTAGAAAGAAGAAATATATATACAATTTAAAAAGTTATGTGCAGAAGATTTTGGGTGTGATAGGATTGTTACCAGTCTTCCTTTCCCCACTGACATAAAATGGCTGATTTATTATATATATTAAATTCCCATTAATATGTGGGTCTGTTTCTTTGGATTCTTTATTCTGTTCCATTGATATCTTTCTCTAATCCTGCTGCAATGCCATTATTTCAGTTACTCTGGCATTATAATCTGTTTTGACATATGGTAGGACAGAATAAGAAAAGCTAATATTTATTGAACACTTGCTGTGTTAGGCACTGCTGTATGTATTTTATATGAATTACCTTATGTAATCATGTAAATTTACCTTCTATTTTTATAAATTTATTATAAATTATTTTACCTTATTTTATTAAATAGCACCATATTTTATCAAATCTAAGGTGCTCTGATATTGATGCTTTCTTGATGTTATTAAAAAGTGTCAATGGGGGCCGGCCCGGTGGCGCACTGGAGAGTGTGCCGCTTGGGAGCGTGGCGGCGCTCCTGCTGAGGGTTCGGATCCCATGTGGAGACCGGTTCCCGCTCACTGGCTGAGTGCGGTGCGGGCGCAACACCGAGGGTTGCGATCCCGTTACCGGTCAGTAAAAAAGACAAAAAGGAAAAAAAAAAGATAATGCCAATCTTTCCATGAACTTTAATGCCAATCTTTCCATGAACTTTTTGAAGTACTCTGGTATATATAAAAAGTATTGATTTTTGTATGTGGATATAGTATCTGCTGAGCCCCTTGCTAAAAACTCTTACTAGTTGTAATAGTGGATTAGTTGAGTCCTCTGAGTTTTCTACGTAGTAAATCATATTACCTTCAAATAACTAATATTGATTTCTTTTTCTGGTCTAATTTGCATTGGATAGAACCTCCAGAATTTTGTTGCAATATAGTGGTAATAACAGGCATCCTTCTCATGTTTCTGACCTTATGAAAATATCTCTAATGTTTAAAAATTAAGCATGTTGTTCACTCTAGGTTCATGGTAAATGCCCTTTTTCAAATTAAGGGAGTTTCCCTCTGTTGTAGATTTATCATTCCCAAATCTTCTTGTTTACAGTTATTGGATAATCCTCTCTACTGAGTCCATCTCTGTGGTGTTCTTTTATCAGGTGACTTCTCTCCCCCTTCCTGTGAAAGATTATACTTCAAGCCCTATTGGTACTACGAGACTTGCTTTAACCAGTGGAATGTGAGTGGAAGTGATGTATGCTGTATTTAAGCAGAATCTTTAAGTCGTTAGCTGATTAAATCATTGCTTCCCTCTGATTCCCCCTACCGTATGAACAGCATGTTGCAGATAGGGACTGTGCCTTCAGCATAGGTCCTGGAATGAACACTGTGGATGTACAGGCATCCACAGTAGACATGTAGCATAAGCAAGAAATGAAACTTGATGTTGTAAGCCATGAGATTTTGGTGGTGTTTGTTAACACAGGATAAATTAGTGAAAACTGACCAATAACTAGTTGCTAAAAATATTTATTAGGTATTAGATTGAATTTTATCAGTTCTTTTTCAGCATCTGTTACTGTTGGTGAATTACATTGATAGATTTTTCTAAAGTGAAACCACTCTTTAAAAATACTGGGATAGGGGCCGGCCCGGTGGCACACTGCTATAGTGCGCCGCTTGGGAGCGTGGCGGCGCTCCCGCCGAGGGTTCGGATCCCACATACAGACCGGTTCCCGCTCACTGGCTGAGCGAGGTGCGGGCGCAGCACCGAGGTTTGTGATCCCGTTGCCAGTCCCGGTCCGGTACGGGCGCGACACTGAGGGTTGCGATCCGTTGCCGGACATGAAAAAAGACAAAAAGGAAAAAAAATAAAATAAAATAAAAATACTGGGATAAACCCTACTTGGTCAGATGTATTTTTCTTTTATATGTGCAGCTGGATTTTAATTGCTGTTTTTAAAATTGTGGTAAAATACGCATAACAAAATTTACCATTTAACCATTTTTAAGTGTGTAGTTTGGTGGCACTGAATATATCCATTTCCAGAACTTTTTCATCTTCTGAAACTGAAACTCTGTACTCACTAAATAATAACTCCCCATTACCCCTTTCCTGCCCAGCCCCTGGCATCTCCCATTCTACTTTGTGTCTATGAATTTGACTACTCCAGATACTTCATATAAGTGGACTCATACAGTATTTGTCTTTTTGGGACTGGCTTATTTCCTTTAGCCAGTCCTCAGGGTTCATTCATGTTGTAGCATGTGTCCGAATTTCCTTCTCCATTGTATATATAGCGTCATGTGCTGCATAATGATGTTTTGGTGAATGACAGACCATATGTACGACAGTGGTCCCATAAGATAATGGAGCTGAAAAATTCCTGTCACCTAGTGACATTGTAGCTGTCGTAATGTTGTAGCAAAATTGCTTTATTTTTTAAAAAATAAATTTAGTGTAGCTTAAGTGTACAGTGTTTATGAAGTCTACAGTAGTGAATGGTAATGTCTTAGGCCTTCATATTTACTCACCACTCACTCACTCACCCAGAGCAACTTCCAGTCCTCTAAGTTCCATTCATGGTAAGTGCCTTATGCAGCTGTTACCATTTTTAAAAATCTCTTATACCATATTTTTATTGTACATTTTCTGTGTTAAAATATGTTTAGATACAAAATACCATTGAATTACAGTTGCTACAATGTTCAGTACAGTAACATGCTGTACAGGTTTGTAGCCTAGGAGCAATAGGCTATACCATATAGCCTAGGTGTTAGGAAGCTATACCATCTGGGTTTGTGTAAGTGCACTCTGGGATGTTCACACAACTATGAAATCGCTTTTCAGAATGCTTCCCTGTCATTAAGCAACCGATGATGGTATATCACATTTTATTTATCTCTCCATTCATCCATTGACATTTGGGTTGTTTCCACTTTTGGGCTATTATGAATAATGCTGCTATGAACATGGGTGTACCAGTCTCTATTTGACTCCCTGCTTTCAGTTCTTTTGAGTATATACCCAGAAGTGGAATTGCTGGATCATATGGTAATTCTGTGTTTTAAGTTTTGGTGACCCACCACACTGACTGTATCATTTTACATTACTACCAGCAATGCAAAGGAGTTCCAATTTCTCCACATCCCTTTGCCAAGACTTGTTGTTGACTGATATTTTGATAATAGCCATCCTAAGGGCTGTGAAATGCCATCTCATTGTGGGTTTAATTTCACTAATGACCAATGATGTTGACCATCTTTTAATGTGCTTATTGGCCATTTGTATTTCTTTTTTTTTTTTTCTTTTTTTGTCTTTTTCACTGACCGGTAACGGGATTGCAACCCTCGGTGTCGCGCCCGCACCAGGGACTGGCAACTGGATCGCAACCCTCAGTGTCGCACCCGCACCATGCTCAGCCAGTGAACGGAACCGGTCTCCACATGGGATCCGAACCCTCAGTCGGAGCGCCGCTGCGCTCCCAAGCGGCGCACTCTCCAGTGCGCCACCGGGCCAGCCCGGCCATTTATATTTCTTCTTTGGAGAAATATCTATTCAAGTCTTTTTCCGTTTTTTTTTTTTTTTTTTGGCTGGCCAATACAGGGATCTAAACCCTTGACCTTGGTGTTATAACCCTTATCCCATTTTTAAATCAGGGTTGTTTGTTTTCTCTTGTTGAGTTATAGGAGTTCTTTATATCAGTTCCTTACTCAGATGTATGATTTGCAAGTATTTTCTCCCATTCTGTGGGTTGCCTTTTCACTCTCTTGATAGTGTTCTTGATGCACAGAAGTTTTTAATTTTGATGAAATCCAGTTTATCTATTTTTTCTTTCATTGCCTTTGCTTTTGGTGTGATAGCCAAGAAACCATGACCAAATCCAATGTCATGAAGGTGTTTTCTTCTAAGAGTTTTATAGTTTTAGCTCTTATGTTCATGTCTTTAATCCATTTTGAGTTAATTTTTAAAGTATTTGCTATTTAGGTCAATTGGCCCACAGTTTTCTTGTGCTCCTCTTATCTGGTGTTGATTTAGCTTTCTCTCTTTTTTCTGTAGAACAGTGGCTCTCCAAATGTGATTTGGGGACCCCTGGAGGTGGTCAAGATCCTTTTGTGAGGTCTGCAAATCAGAACAATTTCATAATAATACTATCATATTATTTGCCTTTCTTACTCATATTCTTACGGGTGTACAGTGGAGTTTTCCAGAGGCTGCATTACATGTGATATTGCAACAGATTGAACATAGAGCACATATGAGAACCCAGCAATCTTTTAATTGAAAGATTTTAGTATTTTGTAAATATTAAAATTTTAATATTTAATATTTTGTAAATCTCCTGTATTTGCAAAAATATAAACTACTTCTACTCTTCTTACTAGTGGTTTTTTTTGTTTTGTTTTTTGTCTTTTTTCGTGACCGGTAAGGGGATCGCAACCCTTGGTGTGGTGTCGCCGTCACTGCGCTCCCAGCGCAGCACTCTCCTGAGTGCGCCACGGGCTCAGCCCCTTACTAGTGTTTTTGAAAGTACTTAGTTATTTTTCAAAAGAATATCGTTAGCATAAAATGGGTTTATTATTTTTCAGTGAATTAATAACATTTTTTAGTTTTAATTTATTTTTTGTTTTGTTTAGTTTTAAATTTTGATTTCTAATATGGTAAATATTGACAGCTAAACTCATCTATATAAACAATTATATAAATAATAAATTATTGATACTCTTTGGGTCTTCAGTAAATTTTTTTGTTTTGTTTTGTTTTTGGTGGTTGGCCAGCACAGGGATAGAACCCAGGACGTTGGTGTTATGAACACCACACTCTAACCAACTGAGCTAACCGGCCAGCCCTCAATAATTTTAAAGAATGTAAGAGGGTACTGCGGTCAAAACATTTGAGAACCTCTGCTCTAGAACAGTGAACAGAAATTATGTTCCCTTAAAATATGTTAAAATGTGAAATAATATATTTGGAGTAGTTTCTCTACTATTTCAATTTCTTCTGTTTTTAAAATCTGCTCAGATTTTATTTTTTCACCTAATTTTGGTTATTTAAATTTTTCTAATTTATTTTTCTAGAGATTCAAATTACGTTCGTAGAGGATTTTTTTTTTTTTTTTTTTTTTTTTTTTTTTTTTTTTTTTTTTTTTTTTTC